>NW_007736139.1:17025-18616 GCF_000696425.1 Galeopterus variegatus | reverse complement strand
CTCAGTTCTGGAGATAACAAAAGTGAGTCCCAAATAGGTTACTCATACATTGCTTACTGCTTCAACAAACTGACACGTGCTAGAATGCACCATGCGTGATGATTCTGTCCCCAGAAACGAAGAAGAAGGCACAGTTTCTGCCCTGGAAGAACACACACACTAGTGACTTGGCTCAGGTGACACCATTTAGTAGAAAGCCTACCACTCAGGCCTCCTGACTTCTGTCCCCAGCTCCTCCTCTGATTTCATTCTTAATGAGAATGGACCATGCAGCCTGGATTGGTAAGCAAGAATATGGTGCATAGAGTACAGCTAATAGTATTACCTTTCTAAATTAGGGATGAGGGCATATATTTTAATTTTTTGTTAGTGTGGTCCAGAAAGAGTAATTTGGAAAAACACTTTTGGAGGAAAGCAAACTAAAATTATAACTTAGAAAGTGAAGGAAGAGATATTATGATGAGGCCCATTGTAGGAGTTATCCAAATATGGCTGGCTTGATTTTTTTTTTGGCTGCTGTGTCACTGATAGTCTTTTCTATGTTTGTTTAGGTATCTCCTCTGAGGGCTTTCCCTGGGACTGCTTCAATGAGCAGACAAATAAAGACCTTCCCAACAGGGATGGAGGTGTCCAGGTCCTGGGCTATAGAGCAGGACCAGCCTGTCCATTTCTGCTCCATGAGGAAAGAGAGAAGTCAAACAGAAGTGAACTGTACTTGGATCTCCATGTAAGTAGAAATTTTTGTGCTGTGGTTCTTGGTGGTCAACAGAGGCTTATTTAATATGCATTCAATATGTCATGTATGTAAAGCTGCTGAAACTATATTTTGTGGGTGGATCATTGTTTAAAAAAATCAATGGATTGCAGAAAAACAAGATATATCTTGGTGATGTGAAATTTGTGCATTAGGAAGTGACTAGTGACTTTATCTAGAAGTGACTAAAACTGGCTGTATTTATAGTTTATCTGATTCATTGGATCACATTAGCTTTGCTGCCTAAATCTCATTGTGGGAAGTACCCATTTGCTGTTAGTCACTTCCTTTATTTATTTATTTATTTTATTGGTTATGAATATTCATGGGGTACAAAGCTGACTGTCACCACTCATGCCCACGATGTGATGGCCAGATCAATTAATATCACTTTACTAAAAATTTGTGAGTAACCTATGTCAGCCAACTGATATACTCTTCTTTCTCCAGTGAAATCCAAATAGCCCGTCTTTCTTGCACATTCATAAACCTTTCTTTCTCTCTACCTGCTCAAATAATAGGTGAATACGTTGGTAGGAAGTCTGCTGAATACAGGATGGCCCATTTAAAAAACATAATCTCCTCCTTTCTCATTCATTCATGTATTCACTGACACAGAAGCATAGACTCCCTGATACAAAGCATCGGGCTGGGTTTTAGCTACTTCCACATTTAGATGGTGTGATAGGATTGACCAGACTCTCACAGTCCTCACCACCCTTCCCCTCTTTACCCATCCGGTTTCCTATCAGAGATGAGTGAACACTGGGAATCCAAGAAGCCTTTTCCTTTTCTTTTTGCTATTAACTTGAATGCGTGTTGACAATCTTGTGTTCT
>NW_007736139.1:0-16221 GCF_000696425.1 Galeopterus variegatus | reverse complement strand
CCCTGACTTGAAAAGTAAAGTTGTATATCTTGAGATGAGCTTAAAGTAAGAAGTGTAACAGTGACATCTGTTGGTGAATTAATGCAGCAAACAGCAAGCCTGGAGTGTAAAGGTGCTGAAATGGATTTGAAAACTACTTAGTTTTTTTGTGTTGTAAAAAACACTGTTTATGTGTTGTTTTTTAAACTATGTATTTCTGGCTTTCCTTCTTTCCTGTGAATGAATGAACTCTTAACTTTACTTAATGTATCACAATTATTAAACTCACAGACACAGTCCTTATAGAAAATTTGAAATACATAGTTAAATTTAAAAAAAGGAAATAATCCATAATCTCAGAAGCAAAAACAATACTGTTCAAATTTGATAAATTTTCTTTGTATTTTTCACTGTGTATGATTTATTTTCAAAGAAGAATATTTTTTAAACATGTAAGCATGCTAGTTACATGGTCTTCTTCCTTTTCAACTAATTACTCTTACACCACTTGCCCATGTTGTTACAATTTTTTATAGATGTGTTTTTAGTAATTGAATGATATTCTGTTAAGTGGTATACCAAAATTTATTTAATAATGTTTTTATTATTGGATGCTGAAGTTGTTTCCAATTTTGGAATAGCACTACTATTTGGAAATAAATAGCGTGACTATACGTAATTTTTCCTTTGCTCTTTCCACCCTTCCCCGATATTTAAGACTATTTCCTTATGATAAATTTCTGTAGGTGGATTATTTTCTATAAGTACTTTTAGGCTTTTGATATATATCATTACATAAAAAAGGTCTATTTCCTGAACCAGACTTTTATGGTTTATATATTTATATTTATATATTACGTAGCACATATATTATATACATTATGCATCATATATTACTTGTGATATATAAATAATATTTATATATTAAATATATTTATGTTTCATATACTTATGTAAACATATAGTAAAATAAATATGTATTTTTCTTGATTTTCCATTAATCATAATTTTTAAAAACTGGAATATCATCTTTAGATTATTTTCTAGATCACTGATTTTTATACTTTGAGCCCTATGGTTGCTCACCTTCAAACCCTTCTCTGCTCTTCAGACAGTGTGATTTGATGCATATGATTACATATTGATATTCTAAGTAGGATTTCCTTCTGAAAGGGTTCTACTGTTGAGAAAAAGTGTGCATCCTGTTAAGGACTACACCACCAGCTTGCAAGGACATCTCTCCTTTGGGGGGCTTTGAACTCTAAAGTCAGAGAGGAGTATATTACTGTGCAATATTTTGATCAGTTTCAGACATTAGACCAGCACTGCTGTGCTTTCAATTTTAAACCTTTGGGGGGCTTTGAACTCTAAAGTCAGAGAGGAGTATATTACTGTGCAATATTTTGATCAGCTTCAGACATTAGACCAGCACTGCTGTGCTTTCAATTTTAAACCTGATTTGCAGTGTCATTGTTAGGTTATTACTTTCCTAAGTCTTTTTCTGTGGCTATGCTGACTCATTAGTATGTGGGATGGCAGCTAAAACATTTAATAATTGGTAGGAATTTGGCATCCACAAAATCCATCAGAATGGACACTGGCATCAGGGCTAGGACTGTCACTGAGCCGCTGCTTTAGCTGGGCATTCATCTTTTAGTTACTGAATTATGAGAAGATCCAGAGATTCCTGGAGGAATGGTGCAGGAGGTGGAGTCGGTGTAAGGTAGAGGCTAGACTCAAGGCAGCATCCATTTACCAAACTAAATGAGAAAAAGCAAAAACAAAAACTCTTCCTTACTCTTACACTTCTGACACCAAATATGTGGGTTTTCCACACCAAGAAATTCTTTAATTCTATGTAGCTATCAACTGAGTGTCCTACAATTCAATTCAATTCTGATACTATCTACCTGGAATTACCATCATATCCCACAAGTTAAGGGCTCAGTCCCACAAAACTGTCCTACTTCAGATGCCAGTTACTAGTGGGAGCCCAGGTTACCCACAACTTCTGTCCAAATTGGATACAAATTGGAGGTTCCCATGTCTCCCTCGGGTTCAGTAATTTGCCAGAACAGCTTGCACAACTCAGGGGAACAGTTTACTTACTATTACCAGTTCATTACAAAGGATATTTTTAAAGGATAGTTTTTGAAGGATCTAGATGAATAGTCAGATGAAGAGATAATATCAGGTGAGGTGCAGAAGGGTCCTGAGCAAAAGAGCTTCAGTCCTCATGGAGACAGAACTCCTTTGGTTAGGGTTTTTATAAAGGCCTCATTATGTTAGCATGATTGATTAAATCATTGACCATTGGTGATTAACTCAACCTCTAGCCCCTCTACCTTCCCCAGAGGTCAGGGGGGTGGAGCTGAAAGTTCCAACCCTCTAACCACATGGTTGATTCTCCTCGCAACCAGACCACCTTCTCCCATTCTTAGGAGCTTTCCAAAAGTCACCTCACTAACATAAACTCAGGTGTGGTTGAAAGGGGCTTGTTATGAATAACACCTTTATTGCTCCTGAGCTGTTTCAGGAGCTGGGGACAAAAACCATATATTATTACAAAAGATGCTCCTATTGTTCTTGTCACTTAGAAAGCTACCTGGATTTTAGCAGCTCTGGTCAGAAACCAGAGATGAAAACCAAAAATATATTTCTTATTATATCACAATATTACCCAACCAGTATGTATTTCAGTATTTAGCAACCAATACTGCAGTCTTGGTGCCAGCTGCTGGGTAGAGAGACTCTGTTTGGATGATCATCCTGCACTTCTACTCAAGCAGATTCTGTGGACCATTCTGGGCAAACTACAAAGGTTCCTGAAAAACTGAACCCAGGTCTTTGTCAGCTATACTTTCTGATCGTGGGGTTGCCAAATACTGTATGGAACATGTCGTTTAACTGAAATTCACATTTAACTGGGTGTCCTGTATTTCACTGACTAAATCTGGCAACCCTAGGTATCACTTCTGGGTCAACATCCAAATTTATCAAATGTGTGAACTGCCCTAGGGTAGCATTAATATATGATAAAATCTGCCACCCCAGAGTGCCCATTTAGCGCATGGACATTAAGAAGCTAGCCGTCAAGTGCAGTTTCTTATGTTCTACCAAACTAGTAGCTAACATTAGCCATGCTCCCCAGGTTCCAGTGCACTTGGAATCAGATTTGTCAAAGGCAAGTGAACGCGGTCAGAGACTAGAGAGCCACTAGGACCTAACTACTTATAACAAGTGTGGTTTCCTGAAGATTCCATTTGAGAGGAATGCTCACCATGAGGTGGTTTGTAAAGTTGTCTGTAAGCAAGGGACGTGGGTGGAGAGACAAGTCACAAAAAGAGGCGTGTCCTGAGATTAAAAACAAAGATATGAAAAGCAGAAAAGGCAAACAGTCGCTAGGATTGCTGGTTGCAGGAATCTCTGGAAGTAGGATTTTTGCATGCCAGCTTTTAAAATACAAACTTTGAACTCTTCTTGGTGATTCTGGTTTCCAAGGATCATCACAGTCTCCTTCTTACCAGTGAGGCTCTGAATGTTCCTTACTGAATTGGCATAGCTGGCTGGGGAAGGCACAGCATCAGGTTCCAATTAATTGCATGTTATGAACCGAAGGATGTAATTACCAAGTCCACACCCAACCTTGAGGGTCTAAACCAGTAACAAGAACTTCCATGTACTGATCACTTCCTAAATGCCAGTCACCATCCTTTAAGGTATTATTATACCTATTGTGCAAATAAGGAGAGAGACATAGTAAGGGCCGGGGCAGGATTCAAACCCAAGTATGAGTCTAGGCCAAGTTTTTAAACATTAAACCTCTCTACCTCTCCACTACTTTGGATGCTTTTTTGTTTTGTTTTGTTTTTAATTTAAGAACAGAAGACATTGATTTAATGGATATAGGTTAGCTCCCATAATCAGTGAGGATTGAGAGAACCAGGCTCAGAATTAGATAACTAGAACTACAACCAAAATTTACTCTGCAGAACTCATCCAGTAAAGATTCTGCAACTACTTACATGGAACACTAGATGCCCCAGCATGCACCAGTTACCCTGGGTCTTTGAAATGAATGCTGAAACACTGATGGGAACATGAGCAGATTTCAGTCCTCCAACCTTCCTTCACTCCTAAATGGCAAACTCCACAGCATAAATTAGATTCAACATCAATGAATGCACAGATTGCTCTCTGATATAGTGTCTTTGCATTACATGGAAAGGGCCACATTTTTAAATTTTTTTTCATGGAAGCCAGTGAGAGCCTACCACTTAAAGCTAAAGGCTGCGGGATTGACTTACCCAAGTTATGAATGCACAGATTGCTCTCTGATATAGTGTCTTTGCATTACATGGAAAGGGCCACATTTTAAAATTTTTTTTCATGGAAGCCAGTGAGAGCCTACCACTTAAAGCTAAAGGCTGCGGGATTGACTTACCCAAGTCATTAGGAGATTCTTGACAATGAGGTTTGCACTTGCAAGTAAAATGAATTCGGAAATATCAAAAGTAGCTTGTTTCCTGAAGGAATGTGATTATTTGTGTGTGTGTGAGTACATAAGTGAGTGTGTGTGTTTGTGTGAAAGAGGGAGAGAGAGACAGAGCATGTGTCTGTTGGTGGTATGATAAATGATCAAGAAATCATTAAGGTGAAAGAACAGTTAGAAATGATGAATTATAGGTAGCTGGCTAATTAGCTTAGCTGGTTAGAGTGTGATGCTGATATCACCAAGGTCCAGGGTTTGATCCCTGTACCAACCAGCTGCCAAAAAAAAAAAAAAAAAAGGGAAGAATTATTGATCGATTTGGAAAATCTTTTTTTTTTTTACCAAACTCTTCACCACTTTAATGACAGACTAGTTGAAGAAAAGTAATCTGCTTTGATTCCTAATTCACATGAAATTCTCAAATTAGTTCCAATTTCAAAATTGGTGTGGAGGGTCATTACCACATTTAAATAGAAATACTCTTTTCTGCTAACCACAAAGTTCAGTTCTCAGGCCATTTCTCTTCCTACTTATATTGTAAGATAATAACAAATCTGATAACATCTCAGATTTCTTTATAAAACAAAACGAATCATAAGCTTGGCTTAATCATTGAACCACCTTAATGATTAATGGAACTGTGAAATTCACTTTTCTTTGATCTTGATAAAACCCATTGTCCTTATTTCCTATTTGCCTATTCTGACATGAAATATAATAGTTGTTAATACAAAATTTATACTGTTGAGTGCGTACACAGGGAAAACTTTGTATTATACTTTCAAAGCCTGAGAGAATACAGAATAGAACTGAGTTTTATTAAAAAAGAATGAGAAATTTGTCCAGGAATTGTATTTTAGTAAATTGGAATATTGCTGCTGAAGTATTTTATTCAGTTTCTCTAAAATTCACAATGTTGTTTTTTGCCCCCTTGAATGAGATCTATTTTTTCTGACTTTCTTTTCTGTCTCAAAAATTATAGTTCTGTCTGCATTCAATGGACTTATACTGCTATGAGCCTCACATGGTCTCTTTAAACCTTGTTCTCCTATATGTATCATTTATGTTCCAGGTGTGTCTTTCAGAAGAGTTTTCTTCTCTCTCCAGGATGAAGGTGGGAATTTGGTTAAAATTACAATACTATGTGACCCATTTAGAATTTGCAATGCAGTAGCCTTTGCATAGAGAATGTTTGAGAATACTCCTGTGTTAACATAAAGTTCTGGTTTTTATGGCCTAGTTATTTTCCTATTGCCTTTTGGTTTTTACTTATTTTAATTAAGCTATTCTGATTTATTTGTATCATTATTTCTAAATTGTGTTAAAAACTGCAGCTACTAAATAAATGTCTTGTATATGAATGTCATAAACTCCCTCCCCAGCTCTAGAAAGTATGTGACCCTGATTCTAGGAGCTGTTACAACATTTCTTCAGAATATTTCATAATACTTTTTAAAATGTTGAAAATGCTGGTAGAGCTATATATACTTGTTTTTTTAAATCTCCAATTAAAATGATGCACCAAATGGAGGAAATAATGAACACATTTCAAAATTGTGGCATAATACTTTTTAAAATGTTGAAAATGCTGGTAGAGCTATATATACTTGTTTTTTTAAATCGCCAATTAAAATGATGCACCAAATGGAGAAAATAATGAACACATTTCGAAATTGTGCAGATGTGATTCCTCCCCACCACCCATTGATTCTTGCAACCATACACGCCCATGATAATGATGGCCATCATTACTGAGCATCCATGGTGAATCAAACAGGAATATTAGCATATTTCATTCTTGAACAATCCTACGAGTTAAGTATTATTTTTCCCATTTTACACATGTAGACGCTGCCTGAGAGAAGTTAAAGAGCTTGCCTAAAGTGACACAGCTAGTGTGTTTGTGACTAGTAAGTAATATCTCATGTTGAACCCAAATACATCCCACTTCAGAGTTGTAGCTCTTGCCCTTCCTCTGCTTTTTCTCTGACCTCTCTTTAATTTTGCTTAAGAATAGGATCATAGCTGTGGCAACACCTGACTTATTTTCTCCTTTGTAATTTTAACGCATTAACATTTACTTCATTTTTTCGCTTAAAATGACTAAATTAATCTTGAGGGTTAAGTTCAAGGAATCATTACTAATTTGGGATTCATAATCTTTGCAACCTTTCTAACTCTCTGCAAATTTCTTCTAACTTCAGTAGCCCACTTGGTTCTGGTAACTAAGTGATCTATTTTGTGTCCCTTCCTATGTTTCCGTAGGAAAGACAACTGTTATAAAATATCATAGTTTTTGACTTATTGTAATGAAAAGAACAAACATTTAGAATCAGATGGATCCAGTTCAAATCCTGGCTTTGCCATTCATTAGTTATGCAATCTTAGAATTGACATAATTTCTTTGAACCTCAGTATGAACATCTATAGCAATGTACAATACAGTAGCCACTAGCCACATGTGGCTATTAAAATTAATTAAAATTAAAAACTTAGTTCTTCAGTCACACTAGCCATGTTTTAAGTGCTTGGAGGCCACCTGTGACTAGAATCGATGGTATTGGATGGCACAGAAATAGAACATTTCCTTTACTGCAGAAACTTGCACTGGACAGCACTAATCTGTAAAATGGGGTTAATGATACCCCCTCATAGAGTTACGGGGAGGATTAAGGTACAAGAAAACTTGCATGAAGAACCTAGTACAGTGCCCACTTGAGAAAACAGTGACATCCTAAAAATGCTGGTTTTCTCCTCTTCTACCTTCATGCATGCTCTTCTCATCCACCCTTTAAATTTAAAAATACATTAAAGTGATACCTGGATCTTTGGAATTTGGACTAATATTTCCAAGATAACTTTTACTTAAAAAAAAAAAAATTAAGGAAGGATGGGTTGGCTGGTTAGCTCAGTTGGCTAGAGTGCAGTTTTGTGGCACCAAGGTTCAGGGTTCAAATCCCCTTATTGACCAGCTGCCAGGAAAAAAAAAAATTAAGGAAGGAAAATAGAAAGAAACCTAGTTATAGCAGTAACTAAGAGCAGTCTAGTTTTATGACTTGGGAGCAAGGGCAGTATAGGCAGTGATAGGCATACATAGTCTATTACATTTCAGATCTTTACATAACATTTCTCAGGAGCATGTTATGTACAATGAAATGCTTTCTCCACCAACTCCATCCCTCTGTTCTCATTATCCATGTGGGACCCCAATATTATTCTCTTCATTTTTCAAAACCTCAAAACCCTTCAGAAACATGTCCCAGGAAATTCTGTACCTTAAAGATTGCTCCCCACCCCCAACTCACACCCCCAGCTTTACAAGTTGACTCACAGCCTTTGCCTTTCCCTTCTACGTGATTTTATTTTGTCATCAACATTGAATCCACTTCCACTGACATTAAGCCCCTTACTGGTAATGTAATAATTATTTCAAACTTAGTTTTCATATTTGTATGAGTAAGGAAATTTTAAATGAAGCAGCATCTTTGAAGTCTAATGAATTGACCTAAAAATGAAAAAACCAAATGGTCAGTGCTCTGCTGTGGAGGACCTGGGCTCTCTTCAGGCCAGGCATTGTCTGGGAATAGTCCTTCCCCAAAGGGAGGGGAATCACAGTACTAAGGAACTACACTCTCCGTATCATTGCGTGCTTCAGTAGACTCTTGAGAAAAGGATGAAAGGAAACCTGAAATGTATGGATTATTTCTTTCTGAAATGATTGAGTTAAAAATCATCATCAAGCTCAGGAAACAATAAAAAACAGGGTAAACTTTGTCACCTTCTGCAGTGGCCACACAAGAAAACTTTAAACTAATTACTCTCTTCAAGTGATACAGATGGAAAAAAACCAATCCAGAAAGTATTGGCCCTGAAAGTCCCAAAGGTATGCCTTGAAAGAGTTGTCTCTGGAGCTTGATTCACTAGTGGTGCAGATGGGGCCGTGGTGTGGGGAGGCGTATGGTATTTAGTTCCTCCTCTGCCCAAGTGCGAATACTGGAGGAAGCAGGGAGGAGCGTCTTCCTGCTTGGACTGTCAGGTCATCAGTAAATACTTGTATCATATCAACAAGGCTAAAACAAATTCTGTTAGATGCTGGTTGATGTCCCTAAGAAAGCTGTTACTTCCTTGTGAAAACATATCATACCCATATAGTACTTACTTACTGTGTGCTCAGCATTGATGAGAGTGTCAAACACATTTTAGTATTTAATCCTTATAGCAATCCATGAAGTGGGTAGTGTCCTTATTCACAGTTTCCAGGTGAGCAAGTTATAAGAACTTGCCCAAGGTCAGAAATCTTGTAGGAGCGGAGCACGGTGTGAGCCCAGGACCGAGGGCCATGTTCTTAACTCTGCACATTGCCCTTGTTCCTTGATCATTGAAAGATCACTTACCCACTGCTGTCTTCCCTTTCTTCCACTTTCACAACTTGCCCCAGCCTCTCCTCTTCTCAGCATCCAGCCCATTATCACAGAAGCTTTGATACTACCCCATGGAACCAGTCTTAGAAATATTTTACACTGAGACTGCTCCATGGAAAAAGGCCTTAATCACTGGGACGGGTCTTTGCAGTAGGCAGGTGCAGCCTGTTTCTTTTTAATCAATTAGCAAAAGCAGTTGCCAGCTTTTGATAGGCTGATGCAGAAGGGCTGTTATAAATGTTGTAGCAACTGGTAGGGGAACACCACACGGTGAAGGCAGGGAAAGTGCTACAAAACGAAGGAGAAGGCTGAGGAGGTATCTGGCTTTGTCTTTCATTTGTCCTCATGATATTCCCGTGACTTAGGTAGAAGCAAGGTGTTGTCTCCATTTCTATGTGGAAAATGATCATAAGCAGGTGCTGAGGAGGAAGAGGGTAAGATCACATGGCATGTCAGGAGAGAGATGTGTTGTAGGGTGAGCAGCAGGTAGGACCCTTAATTTCCCATCTGGATGCTGTACTAGACAAGTATGAGCTGGTAACCAGTTATTTAGCATCTCTTGACTTCAAATGTCTTTATCATTAGAACAAAAAGTCCAGGCTAGATGATTTCTCATCTTTCTAAGGTCCCATTCAGACTCCCAACAACTTGATTCTACCCTAATTCTTCCATGTTCTTATGCTCCTTTTATATGATACCCCATTCATTCAAAAGACTTTTTTTTAGTACTTCTGATGTCATAATTTTTTCAGCTTTCTCCTTCTGTACCCGACTTCATTTGGTGAGTTAATCACATCCTGAACCAAAACACCCCGTCTTCACTCCTTACCCTCCCCATATCTTTCTTCATAGCTTACTTTTTCCAGTCCATAGTTCTAAACGTTTTTCTTCCACAGAAAGTTTTTCTACTCTTATTTACCCTTACTAATTTTAACTCCACTTTCTGCTTGTTTCAAGAAATCTTCACATGAACCTATTTGAACTAATTCAGGAAGCTGGAAGCAATTAGTCATTACAGTCAGGCCCAGCATGTGAAATAAATTGGATAAGGAGAAAAATGACAATTAAGTAGCCTAACACAGTGAAATGTAATCTCATCTGCTTTACTTTTACCTTGCCTTTCTGGGGTTTTATGAGAGTGTAGGAGTAAATTATCTAAACTGAATGATGTGGGGGAGGGGCTATGAAAAGTAAGGGGGCCTAAGGAAGTTTTCTTTTAGGCTGTGTTCAACTTTTGCAAGATGACTTTTTAAAAATCTGTTTTTAATGCTGATTTCTCTGTTATGAAAGTTGTGGAGTTCGGCTCTACTGCCCCCAGGAGGTGATGGATGTCCTTTTGTTGTAATTGTTCCAGGCTTATCTCGCCTTGTTGGACTGATATTCTTACTGCCCAGAGGTACATTTGGCTCCAGCTGAGAGGATGGTGAGACGGGAGAAACATGGAGAATCCACTGGTAGTAAATTCTTTGCACAAATACTGTGTTCAGACTTTAAGTAGCTAGGTACTGATTATTTATAACACATAGTTATAAAGACCATCATGTGGGTCAAATGCTACCTAATTACTTATCGTGAGTGTTTTGACGTAGTTGTCTGAGGGTGGGTCATCTTTATCTAGCTTTTTGCACAAATGGCTATTAGAGAGTTTAAATATCTTGAGGTTAGAACAAAAGAGAATCAGCTGAGGTTGTAGTAGGCTGTAAATGACGAACATCTTGGCTTCCACTGGTTTTGTGTGGTAGGTGCTTATTAACTATCACAGAACAAGATACCAAGATAAACAACATCCAAGAGAAGTGATCATTCCCCACCCTAAAAATGATAAAGCTCCAAATAGATTCATTTTTCAAGACCAACCAACTTAGATCAAATTGGTAGGTTGCTTATTTGAACATTTTCAATTCCCTGAGTGACCAGAAATAGTGACATTTGTTATGGTCACGAGAACTCGTGGCCTAGAAGTGGCAGGGCTCCAAGGAGCTCTTTGCATTATCATGCTGCTCTTTGTTACCTTTGTATTTACATGGTCACTGCTTGCTTTCATTCAAAATTGTTTTAGGTCCAGCTGTTGCTATGCAGACTGAGTCTGGGGTGTAAAGACCTTGGTTACAGTCTATGAACAAAGAGTCACTCTTTCTCGGCTGATTTCCCCTGGTAAACTACACATTTCATGAAGATGGAGGGTTGGAGAATCTTCATTTTTATTTTCTCAGAGCCTCGTATGTAGCTGGTGCTCACTGACAATGTTGGATGAGTAAGTCTTTGTAATAGGAGTCGTGCTTCATAAATAAAGAAAGATAGTACAAGGAAGGTAGAAAACCTCCAGATGTTTTTGAGCCCACAGGATTCTGTGTCTTGCCTATGTGATCGGTAGACAGGCCAGCTAGATGTTACTGGAATTTTTGCTTGATCTCCCCCCGCCACCCCCCAAGAAGTACCACTAGATTTTTTCCTCAACTTACAGCAAGAAAAGAGAATGGTCATTCTCAGTATAAGTGTGAAGTTTGTCTTCTATGTCACCTCAGAGGGTAAAGTACATTTCACATCCTAGTGAGAGACCACCAGCAAACGGAGCTGAAACATCGTTATACTTCAAGACTCAGCTGTGTATAATGTGCTATTAGGGCAGAAGGTAGAGCTCTGGGTTTTAGAAGAGTGGTTAAGAATGTGGATTCTGGAGCCTGGCTGCCTGGATTCGAGCTCTAGTTCTATCATTCACTGGCTCTGTGATCCTGGGCAAGCTTTTTAATCTTTCTGAGCCTGTTTCCTAGCAGGAAAAAGAGAATAATAATACCAACCTCATATCTGTATGAGTTATCTGTATCAACTGAGTTTATATGCGTGGATCACCTAAAACAGTGCTTGGCACATAGCAGACACTCAAATGTTAGATATTATCTCCCACTTATTAGTTGTATAACTGTGGTCAGTTGCCTTCTTTCAGCTGTGGTTGCTTAACATTTAAAATGAGCCTAAACACACAAAAAAGAAAAAACTCAAAAAGACAAAATAAAATAAGCATAATATAATACCTTATCTACCTAGAGCCACGGGACTGCAATTAAATATCTCCTGGGATCAGACTTGCCCTCACTTTCCATGAAATTGTGTTGGCATCTGAGATATTGAGAGGATGCTGAAACTTTATACTCCTGTTGGTGTAGAGAGGCTAACAGCCCCTTTCAGCTTCTGTCTCATTTTGCCCAAAATGTTGAGGGGCCTGGAAGCTGATTCTGGAGATCAATAATTAGTTATGTCTAAGAAAATGGAGGCTTCTCACTTAAAAACAAACAACAAAAAAGAACTCCAAATGTGTGCTGTGTTTCCTACCCTCAGCCTTGTGCTGGATTGTCTGTGTAGCTCTTTAGACTGATCTTATGATTTGGTGTGATGATTCTTTCCACAATCTCGAAGAAGCAGAAGTCTTTTATCAATGGACACTTCCTCTAGACAGGAAGTTTTGAGGCTTAAATGACACCATTGAATTTTTCTGCACTGTTCTGGTGGCTTTTTGATGAGGTGTGACTCAGTTAAAAATCACAAAATATGCGAAGATCAGGAGTAAACAGGCAAGTATCCATTTGGACACCATATCAAATCAGGGTTTAGAAAGTGCTCTTTTAACGTTCCCATAGGGGTTGGTGGGATATAATGACATATACCCTTTTTATTTTGTGAGGGTTCCTTTTGAACACATTGCTATGAATGTATTATTACAATCAGAATTTGTCACTGTTAATACTAATGAGTCTTGTTTTTTTTTTTTTTTTTTTTTTTTTAAAGATGACCGGTAAGGGGATCTCAACCCTTGACTTGGTGTTGTCAGCACCACGCTCAACCAGTGAGCTAACCGGCCATCCCTATATGGGATCCGAACCCGTGGCCTTGGTGTTACCAGCACCGCACTCTACCGAGTGAGCCACAGGCCGGCCAATGAGTCTTGTTTTTAATACTGGGGAGTACAGCTGAAGTTATGAACGTGTGACCCACAGCCAATCCTTGCTGCGGGTAAAGCAAGACTGTCATTTTGCTTGTGACTTCAGCTTCCATTTTGCAGAAGAAATTGCTATTTGTGTTTAACACTTGGCCGCAATCTTCTTGTACCTTGGCTCAGAGAGCAGGTGACTACTGTTAAACCAGTTTGCCTCTCCTCTTGATCCAGCACAGTGCCCTGGCTATCCCAGGTGCCCAATCTATGCCTGCTGATTGGATCAGATTTGAGAAACACTGAGACCTTCGGGTATGACAGGAAGCTGTCCCAAGAGGCAGCTAGGAAACAGAGCTGCAATTTCCCCCCATCCGTAGTTGCCAGGTTCCCAACAGGTAATAGGAGTGGTGGGAATTACACTGAGCTGAGGTTTGGTGGTGGTTTTGTCTGTCCTGTTTTTGTGTTAGGCAAATTGGGTCTGTGATAGAGACCAGATTGATAGAGACCTTTTAGATGTCTTGCCCTTTGAGGAAATGTGGATCCTTTGGGGATCTTTGAATTGCTTTGCTTAAAAAGGCAGGTTGTGTGTTACACTGTCATGCCAGGTTTTGTTTAATAATGGTTGGAACACCCACGTGGAGAGGGGTGCCCTGCTGCTGCTAGGATTCCTAAGGAAGCCAGGAAGTCCACTGCTGCTGAGCAGAAAGAAGTCTGAGGTTGGTACAGGAGTGCAGAGGGTAATCATTCCTGCTGGGCCGGGCTGTTTACTCTGCCACCCTATGGCTGGTGGATGCTGGGCGTGGTGGGCGTGCTTGCCTAAGTACCTGTTTGAACACCGGGACAGCCAGGGCAGAGCTAAAACAGCAGTAATCTGAAACCAGTCCTGTTGGTTTTCCTCCTCTGACCCCAGCAGCTAAAATCTGCATTCCAGATGAAACCTGCAGGGAAGCGGAAGAAAGCACTAAAAAAAAAAAAAAAGAAAGAAAGAAAGAAAAAAAAAGCTTCAAGGGCAGTAAATTAACTGTTTTCAGAGTTCTGCACATTTTGAGATGATGTATTTCTTTCTTTGTTTCTTTGATTTGGGCTTTGTAAGTGACTGTTGATCTAGGTGAACTGCTGTTTTGTTTGGCCTGGACAGCCCAGGCCTCTGATTGTAATCCAGATGGAAAAGAGGGCTCCCGTAGAAGTATTAAAGTCCTTTTCTGCTGATTCACTTCTGAATCCCTTGGGCGGCTCCGGGCGGTAGTTAAGGGCTACCAGGATCAGCTCGCTGGCTCAGCACTTTCAGGAACTTCAACTTGCTCACCAATGAGGAAGTTGGATGCCACCAGGAGAACCGCCGGCACTGGGGCGGAGCTCATCGTGAAGCCCTGGGCTGGGATTACCCGACAGGCTGACTTTCCCTAGGACAAAAAGCCTTTTGTCAACGGGAATAAATACGGAAGTTTCAGAAGAGCAGCCTCCCCGGGGTGCGCGTGTGGTAAGGTGCTCAGCCTCGGAGGCTCCACAGTTGCCCTGGGCACCATCATCGCGCAAACCGGAAGGAGGGCATAGTGACCTCAAAGAGACCCAGTGTGTTTGCTGAGCGGCTGAGAGCCTGGCGCCCGAGTCCTGCGGCTCTCTGTCCTGTAAATTAAGAGCAGATGGAGTGGATAAACTGAGAGAGCAGGGGAAGGTAACACAAGGCAGAGCCTCTACCAGGGGCAGTGCTGAGACATGGAGGATGTTGGTAACACTCTGAATGGCAGTGATGTCTCCGAACCAGAAAAACCCGAAGTCGGATTTGAAATGGCTCAGTCCATCCTAAGTAAGTTCTCTATGAAATCCCTGTTTGGATTTACGAATAAACTGGAATCTGTGAAGCCTGAAAAGGAAGATGCTGTGCTGAAAGTATTCTGTAATTTGGAGGTGGATTCCACACCTCAGCAGGATGATCCCAGCAATGATTCCGATCAGCAGGAGGTAGAGGCTCAGGTTCCACATAATCTTGGAAATGATGGGAAGCCTGCGGGGGTGGAGACAGAATCAGAGGAAAGTCAGAGACAAGCAGAAGCAAGGACTTCTCTCTCTGGTCAAGAGGTTCTTCCTCTCACTACTGTGAGTGTGACCAGAGACAATGTCATTTGGGTTCGTGGGACCCTTGTGCACACCACCAGTGATTCGGACTCTGATGATGGTGGCCAGGAGCCAGAGGAGGGGAGCAATGCCAATGACCCAGAGTCCCCCAGGATTGTTGTATCTGAGCCATCTCAGGAGCCTGAAGAAAAACCGGGAGGTTCTAGGGAAAATATTGCTACTGGGGAAATGGACATTGCAGAGGTCTGTGCAGAAGATCCTCAAAGGACTCCACCTGAGATAAGTAGCAGACGGGAACCTGGTGATGGTGGCTTTCAGGCAGAGCACAGCCCCAGCCAGGGCCAAGCCAGAGAAGAAGGGTCCGGAGTCCTACCTGCAGTAACAGACCAGAATTTGAGTGTTGGTGTCGCCGAGAGTGCGTATCCTAAAAGAGAAGTCCCTGGAGAGAAGTCATTCCAGCTTCCAGCTTTTTTTAGTGGACTTCGTGTGCTGAAGAAGGGGACTATGGCTGAGGGAGGGGAGACTATCACTGAAATTAAACCAAAGGATGGGGACCTGGCTCTGCTCAAATTGACCCAGCCTGTTCAGAAGTCCCTTGGGCAGGCAGGGCCACAGACAGTGAAGAGTGGGGAGAAAGCAACTGGTCTGAAGGCCACTCCCACTCTCCTGGAGCAGCTCTCTCAGCTGCTCAATATTGACATGCCCAAAACCGACCTGAAGGCAGCGGACCCTGAATCGTCCAGGGGAGAAGAGATGGGCTGCATTGCTGACCAGGAGAGCCAGAGCGGCCCCAGAGAAGCCCGCGCCCAGGGCGGCGAGGTCAAGCCGAAGCCGCCCGAGACTGCCCTGGAGGCCTTCAAAGCCTTATTCGTCCGTCCCCCCAAAAAGGGGACCACAGCTGACACCTCTGAGCTAGAGGCCATCAAGCGCAAGATGAGACATGAGAAGGAGTCACTAAGAGCTGTGTTTGAACGGTCCAAGTCAAGGCCAGCTGGTGGTCCCTCAGATTCCAAAAGTGTATGTAGTATTGGTATTTGCATTTTTGTCGTAAAATGTGCTGCTGCTGTATTTCTTTTCAGGTTTCCTTTAGAAGTGAATCCTAGTTATCTATTGTTAGTGACTTTTAGGTGAAAAATAATTATAATGAAATTAAATCGTCCTTGTAAGGAGTATGGAATTTTACAGAAGTGCTTTTCATTCTTATATTTTTCTGGAATATTATAAGAGGGATATATATATATATATACATATATATAAAAAGATATGTGCAGGTAGGAAAAGGAAACTGTCACACTGAGTTTACACATTAATAGTGAATGTACATA
>NW_007736138.1:48222-68252 GCF_000696425.1 Galeopterus variegatus | reverse complement strand
CTGCCTGCTGCACACACATTGCCTGATACATACATACACTGCCTGCTGTACACACATTGCCACACACACACACACTGCCTGCTGCACACACATTGCCTGATACATACATACACTGCCTGCTGTACACACATTGCCTGATACACACACACTGCCTGCTGCACATCACCTGCTGTATACCCCCCCACTACCTGTTTCATACAAGCAGTTTGCCGTACACCATCTGCTTGCTGCACACACCACACTGCATGCACATACACTGCCCGATTCATACAAACATATGCTGCCTACTGAACACACCAACACTGCCTGTTTGCTGCATACTTCCCTTGCTCAACACATAGCCCATAAGGCACACACTAATTGCTGTACACACCACACACACACACAGCCTGCCACACACACCACCTGCTGTATATACCCGACCCCACACACTGCCTGATGCATAAACACACAGACACACTGCCTGCTGCATACACAGCCCATAAGGTACACACCACCTGCTGTATATAACACACTGCTCCTGCACTGCCCAATGCTTGCATGCACATGCATGCGTACACATACACATACCGCACCACACACTTCACACACACACTGCCTTACACATGTCACACAGAGCACCCACACCACACGTGGAGTGCACATTGTCTGATGTATCCACGATCACAAGACAAATGCTGCTGCCTGCACTCAGAACCCTTGGAACCAGGACCCCCAGGACAAGCCAGAAACAGCTCATCTCTGCTCCACAGACTCTTTCTCCCTGCACACTGCCCCCTGCATTCCTCCCAGAAGCTACCCAAAGTCACCAGGGCCCCACCCACACCTCTGGCTGTCCAGCCTCCTCCTGGGGCTTTTCTGACCAGTCCTGCCTGGCCTGGAACCCACTGCCCCAGGTGAATCCATGACCTCTAGTCCGAGCTCCAGGACCCTCACTACCCCCCACCTCCTGGACGGAAAGGCCGAGAATCAAGGCCTGCCTCCCCTCCCCCTCCCTGGTGAGGGAAAATGTCAGATTCTCTGTCTCAGTGGCGGTAGCGGGCGGGTTGGAGGGGGAGTGATTCAGCTGCCGCCTCAAGAGTGCGGAGCGAGAAGAGCTTTTCCTGCCATTACCCGGCAAGGGAGAGGCTGGCGCGCTAATGGCTTCAATTACCACTCAGACAGGGATGCTGGGCGGCGGGCCCCTGCGCTGTCACAGCCCTGGACGGGCTCACCCCCAGCCAGCGTGTGCTGGGTACCCCACCTTGTGCCCAGCCCCATGGGGGTGGGGAGGCTGAGGGCTGGCACAGTGAGGCAGGGACTCACCAGACCCCACCAGTGCAAAGGCATAAGGTGTCCCAGAGGCCGCAGCAGTGGGGGCCGAGTGCAGGGACCCATGGGGGTGGGGAGGCTGAGGGCTGGCACAGTGAGGCAGGGACTCACCAGACCCCACCACTGCAAAGGCATAAGGTGTCCCAGAGGCCGCAGCAGTGGGGGCCGAGTGCAGGGAGCCGGGCCTGGCACGGAGTGAGGCAAGGGTGGAGGCACTGAATGGACTTGCAGGCCTGGGCTCTCTTTTGGGGGTGCACTGGTCCCTCACCTAAGCCAGGTGAGTCACCTCAGGCAGCCCTCAGCCACTCTCCTAAAGGGCCCAGCTTGTGGTGAGTATGTACACAAACCCTCGGGTGCTGGAGGGGTATGTGCTGTGTGTGACACAGGTAAGGGACTCAATTCTTATTCCTCAGCTGCCAAACCAAATTCACCCTCTCCCCACCCCTCCTTAGGCCCTGTGATGGCCTCCCAAGAATGGCCCTGGCTCTCCCCTGGCCCCAGTCAAGCCGTCCTTCTGCCCAGTTCCTGCATGCACTCCAGCTTTCCTGGCCCTCCTAGGAGGGAGGGGTGGGATGGGGGTGGTCACAGTCTGAGCTGCTTCACTCTGGCCCCGCCCCCAGCACTCCCTTCTGCCAAGCCCAAAGCTGGTCAAGGTTACACAAACCAACACGGTGGTAAGTCAGCATTTTGTCTTCCTGGTGCTGTGTTTCAGGAGCGGGAGGGGCTCACTAGTCCCAAAGCTCTAGCCCCTCCAAGGGAGCATGAGGGCAGAGACCTGCTCCACTCTCTCCAGCCTCATCAAACACCTCCCATAACCCAGAAGCACAAACACATACCCCTAACCCCTGACACAGAAACCTTTATCCAGGAAGGCTCCTCCTAATGGAGAGAACCCCTGCAAGTCTGTGTCCTCACCCCAGGTCCTGAAACACCACCCTAACCCTCCTCATTCCTTTAAAAGATAAAGCTGCCCTGGGCAGTGGTGGAGGTAGGAGAGCTTCCCAGACTGAGGACCTGGGGCTCAGCGGCTTTTGGGGGGAGTCCTCTTTCAATACTAACAAGGAGGCCCTGTTCCCCAATCTAAGAGTCCAAAAAGATGCCTTCCAGGGTGGAAACCACAGTTCTGGACCTTCAGCCACTCCCAAATGCCAGGGGAGGACAGATGGCTCCCTACTGGGGCAAATACCAAAAGAGGGAGGGCAGTGTGGAAATACTCATCCCCAGATCACAAGTGGGGAATCTGATGTCAGGAATGGCAGGAAAAGCCTGAGAACACTCAGCAACCAATGATCCCGGCCCAGGGCCTGTCCCCTGGGCTCCTGTCCCACAGGTAAGCTCCCCCATGGGAGTGGATGGTGGGGACTGCACTACCCAGATGATGCCAGGCAGCATGGAAGCCAGGCACCATCATCTCACATGCCCAAGCCTCAGGATTGCAGCTTCCAGCCCAACAGCAACTTCCATTCAGCTGGAATTCTGGAAGTGCCTAACTACATTGCTTTTAATCCTCCAAACCAGCTTGGGTGGTAGGTAGTACAGCCCTTCCCTGTTTACAGGTGGAGCAAATGAGGCTCAGAGGCATATTATTGGCCCAAGGTCACCTGGTGAGTAAGGACATGGTCCAGAATCCTGTTCTTAACCACTGTCCTCTGTGCACTGTCCTCCACTAGGCCCCTCTAACCTGGAGGGCCTAGTGAAGTGCTGCAGGATCCACCAACTCACACCAAACACACGGATGCAGAAGAGTTCCTGAATGGATGCAAGCGTGAACACAAAGCCAGAGTAAAAATGGCCAATGTGAAAAGATGCTCAACTGCTCTTGTAATCAAAGAAATGCAAATTAAATTGAGATGCCACTTTTTGCCTATTAACTTGGCAAAGATATCTTTTTAATGATAATTCCCACTGCTGGTGAAGATGTGCCGAAAAGAGGCCCTCTTATGCCCTGCTTGGCAGGAGTATAAACTGACACAACCTTCTGGAAATACTGAAAGGCTTAAAAATGCATGTGCCCTATGACCTAGCAATTCTACTTCCATCAATCTAGAATAAGGAAATAATCAGGAAGGTAAACACATATATGTACAAGGATGTGTGTCGCACCTAGTGCGCTTATAAAAGCAAAAAAACAGGAACAACATATGTGTCCAACAATAAGGGAATGGCTAAATAAATTAGGGTACTTCCAGTTGACACCTTACTCAAGAGCCATTAATGATGCAGAAAAATATTTAACAGCAAGGAAGAGGTTCACACTGTTGTTTTTTGTTTTTTGTTTTTCTCCTTCAAAAAAGCAGTCTACAAATCACTGGGCATTATGTGATCCCATTTACATACATACATACCTATGCATGCACAGAAAATGTGCTGCAAGGTAATAACCAAATGTTAGTAGTAGAGGTACGATAATGAGCCATTTAGATTTTTTCCTATGTGCTATTCTATACTTTGCAATTTTTCAACAGTGAACAGGTATTGGTATTGTACTTAAAAAAAGAAAACAATCAATGCTATATTTTGAAAATACACATACAGACATATTCACACTGATGAACCCATAGGTTGGAGACTGATCATGTCACTCCCCACTCTGCTGTGGCTCCCTATGTCCCCAGGAAAGTGTTCATCATTTCTCAGCTGGAGCCTGTGAGATCTGCCCTCCACCCTCTCCACACTCAGGCTGAACTGCTCCCCCCGTCCCCAAAAAACCCAAACTGAACTATCAGAGTTCTCTGAAAGCTCCATTCTCTCTGCCTCTGGGTCTCAGCGCATGCCTACCTGCCAGCTGCCACCCCCCATCCCCCACTGTACGACAGATTTGGCTGAGACACAGTCCCCTCCTTCTCTGGACTTCCCTAGCCACCTGGGTTTCCCCTGTGGAACTTACTGGAGACTTAGCATCTTGAAGGCAGCACCCAGGCTAAATGATCCTCTAGACTTCAAGACAATCCAGGGAGTGTTTGTGAACGAATGGAGGAGCCACCAAGTGAGAGAAGATACTAAAATCCACATATGGAGCCCAGCCCCCAGCCCGGGGCCCTTGCTCATAGGGGCAACAAGGAACACACCTAACACCTACAGCCAGGCTCCACATGGAAATCGGATCCACTACCACAGCCACGTAACCCAGGGCATACACAGCTACAGTGGCACACCTCATGTCAGATTCCAGACCCGACCCGAGCAGTGACCCAGCTCAGCAGGAAATTACAAAGGCAACATGCACACAGCTGGCTTGAGCATAAGCCGAACAACCCAGGCCAGTCCAATGGCCATCCTTGTCCACAGCTGACTTTCACCAGCCCCAAGATGGCCAATCGTCCTTTCTGCCAAATGCATAAGGGCCCATGGCGGGGCCAGGGCTGGCTGGCTCTCCCACACCTTAGTCTAGCAGCCCGCCATGCCATATCCCTCTCCAGCACGCACCTTCGAGCACTGAGAGCTTGGCACTAGTGTTGATCTCTCCCAAACTGTTGGTGGCTGTGCACTCGTAGATGGCTTCATCTCGCTGCACCCGCAACGGCTGGATCCGCAGCACTGACCCTGCTCCGTCGTCAAATTCAATTACCTGTAAGAGGATAGACATGCACTCACAGCCTGCTCAGGACCTGGGGACCTGCTCAGGGTCAGCTGTCCTCCTACTTCCATAAGTCCCATGGGGAGGGAGACTAAGAGGAGAGAATGTAGGACCACACCCTGGAGTAGGCAGACCCTGAGCCCTGCTTGCCCCTTCCCACCCGAGGACACACCTCGAAGCGCTGGGAGCTGACTTTCTTCCCCTTCTTCATCCATGTGATGCGTGGCTTGGGTTCCCCTGTGGCTTGGCACACAAAGGAGGCAACCCCTCCTGATAGTCCAGTCTGGTCCTCAGGGACTTTAATGAAGACAGGCTTGCCTGGAAGAGATGGAGATACCAAGTCACTAGGGCATGGTCACTACAGGCATGGCCAACACTACAGGAGACCGTCATGGTGGGGGTGGGGGTGCAACAAAGACCCTTAGAGAAAATAATGACACCTAACCCTTATATTTTGGTACTTCAAAAAGTTCATTGAAAGATTCATAATATCTTTTAATTCTATTTTTCCACGAACTTTCTGAAGTACCATCGTATAGTGCTTAATATGTACCAGGCACTGTTCAAAGAGCTTAACATTTATTAACTCTTAAGCATGTGAGGTGGGTGTTATAATTACATCTGTTTATAGAGAAGAAAATCAAGGCATAGAGAGGTTAAGGGATTTGTCCAACGTGACACAGCTGGTAAGTGGCAGAGCTGAGATCCAAATCTAGGTGTTCTGAGACTGGAGTTCATGCTTTAACCACTACACTCTTCTGTCTCCCACTCTCCAATCAATTCCAAGCTCTAGGACAAAGGGCATGCCGGAGAGCTGCCGGGCAGAGCCTCAGCACCTCCCTAACACTTGTCCCTCCCCCTGCTCTTCGTCTCGGTGATGGTACCTCCATCCACCCCAAGGCTTGAGTCAGAAACCAGGACTCCTCCTCTCCTCCAGCCCCCACATACCAGCAGTCCCAAAGGCCTAGACATTCCAGCTCCTAAGTGTCTCTGGACATCTTCCCAGGTGAATGCTTTCCTGTAATTCTGCCCCTCCCACCCCCACCCCTACTGACTTGGTTACTGTCTTCTGACAGTCTGGACATTTCCCCAAGGTGACCACAGGGAGCCAGGGGGAGGGGAAAAAAAGAAGGGGGCTCGAACATTGTACTGCCACACCCATGTCACCTTGGTACACAGCCAGGGCCAAGCCACAGCACCCACCCCTATGAATCCCCCGCATTTCCCCAAGGTGACCACAGGGAGCCAGGGGGAGGGGAAAAAAAGAAGGGGGCTCGAACACTGTACTGCCACACCCATGTCACCTTGGTACACAGCCAGGGCCAAGCCACAGCACCCACCCCTATGAATCCCCCCACCCAGGGTCACAGGACCAGAGAAACCTGAATCGTTAAGATGTAGCAATGCCTCGTTTAATCCTGACAGCAGATCCATTTCCTATTAATCAGGCCAATGAACAGCTCCAGGAAGGGCTAATACTGTGAGAAATAACCTTTCAGACCTCCTACTTAGTGCCCGTGAGCCCAGGCCCAACCTGGTCCCTGGCACAGAAATGTGTGTGTAATGACAGTCCTTCACCAAGCACCCATTCTGCACCAGTTACTTTATCTCATTTAGTTCTCCCTCGTTATTATCCCCAGTTTACATGCTCAGAGAAGTCAAGTCACTTGCCCAAGGTCACAGCCAGTGAATGGCACATTTGGGACTTGAATTCAAGCCTGTTTGACTCCAAAACACCTGGCACAAAACAGTTCACACCCAGGCTGGCTGGTTAGCTCATCTGGTTAGAGCACGGTGTTTTATCACTAAGGTCAAGGGTTCGGATCCCTGTACTGGATAGCCACACACACACACACACACACACACACACACACAAAATCAGTTCACATGGGATTGTAGGGTGTCTTGTCAAGAGCAGGGCCAAAGCCAGACTAAAAAAGGCCAAGGAGTGAGTGGGAGGTGAGGAGTGGAGAGGAGAGCACAGGTGACTATGTAAAGAAGGTTGGCTGACGGGGAAAAAAAGAAAGCAGCTGGAGGGGATGAGGGTTGGAGAGAGGTTTCTAAATTCTTGTTTCTTTCTTTTTTTGAAGATACGAAAGATGATGTTTAAATACTGATGGGAAATAGCCAGCAGAGAGGTAGAGTGTGCTGATCCAGTGGGAGAGGCGGGATAGCAGGTGAGGCAGAGTCACCAGAGGGGAGGGTCCGGGGGCTCTGGAGGGTCTGTGTAATTATTAAGCAAGTCACTCACCATCTCTGAGCCTCTATTCTCTCATTGACAAAGTAGTGCTATTGATACAGGGGTCTGTGCAGACGAGATGTGATGTCTGTAGACTGCTCGTGGTGGGCCTCCCATGAGGGCAGCCATCACTCTGGCTAGCATTATCAGTCTTTAATCCATAAGGTGGGCAGTACTATCATGCCCATTTTAAAGATGGGGAAACGGAGGCTCAGAGGGTTAAGTGACCAACAAGCCAGTGATCTGGGGGTGGAGCAGAGTTTGATCCAGCCTTCTAAATCCTAAATTCATCATGGGGCACCTACAGCCTCCCTGGAGAAGGGAAACTTGTGACCTACTGATTCTGCCCTTGGGGGGCAGACAAGGGCCACTGACTTGGGGAGCCAGGGCAGGGTGGGTGCAGGGCCAGCCCTGGTGGAGAAATACACACAAGCCTGGTGGGGCCAGAATGACATGGGGACACAGGGCTCTGGAACCCCTCAGTCTGTCTTGCCCTTCCCCATGCCCTCTGAAGGAGGCTTCAGACTCTCCCAGTGTATGGTTGTCTACAGAGCTGTTTGCTGCTCCTCTCAGACAGATCCTCCCAGAACTCTCCGCACTCAGGCTCCACTGGGGGTGCCTCCTGCTCCTCAATCCCCACAACCGTGCACCCCTCCTCCACACCTGAGGACCTCCAGACAGCAGCTCTGGCGCTCCATCTGAACTGCCACCGCCTTAGTCCAGACACCATCTTCCCCTGACTGGACACCCCACTGGCCTAACAAGCTGGTGTCCCTGCCCCCCTGCAGTCTTGCCCCCTCCCTCCAGTCTATTCTCTATTCAGCAGCCAGAGCAAAGTGACAGCCTCCCCCCTGACCAAAACCCTCCAAACACCTCCCACTTCTCTTAAACTGTTGGAGCTGGAGGGTTAGAACTGTTGGTTGGAGTGCCCCACTCCCACCCCCCACCCCCCAAAAAACACAAAACAACAAAAAAATGAAAACTATCATGGCAGACAAAACCCTGCCAGGTCTGACTCAACCGCTCTCCCCAGAGCCCTGGCTTTGGATCCCCTGGGTGAGTAATGTTCCCTGAGGCCTCAGGGCCTTTGCATAAGCCTCTTTATCCACTAACTCCAGGGAACCTCTCAGACTACCTCCTTACCCACCAACTCCTATCACCTTTCTGATCTCAACTTAAACACCATCTCCTCGGAAAATCTTCCTCTCTGACTCCCCCACCCCCCAACATTAGCTCAGTTCCTGGTTTTAAGCTCCCTGGCAGCTCCCTTGGTCTCTCATAGCACTGCTCACAGTTTGTTATGTACATGTGTGAGGTTATAACTCTTGCTCACAGTTTATTATGTGCATTGTGAGGTTATTACTTTTTCCACATTTCTGGTGAGTGTTTGATTAATAGCTGCTTCCCCGCATAGAACATAACCCTGGGCAGGGCAGACACCATGCCTGTCTTGTTTCCTGTCCTGTCCCAGCCTCTGACCCGGTTGCTGGCACACAGGGTGCAGAAAGAAAGAAGGCATGAGTGAGGAAGGAACACCAGAGGAGGGCGAGACTGCGGCACCTCACACACCACGGCATGGGAAGGGGAGAGAAACCCGGGTAGAAAGTCCCCCTCCAGCTCCTGCCTCAACGTGTCCGCGGCAGAACCCCGAGGCTGGAACCTGCTGAACCGGAATGGCCGGCGAGCGCGCCGGGGCGGGGCCTCCGCGCCAAACAAAGCGCCGGGAGCCTCCGGGGAGCGCAGCCAGGTATGGGTCGCGCGAAGGGGAGCGGCCCGGTGCTGTGCCCACGGCCTGGCACCCTTGAGGAGGCCGGGCGGGAGCCAGCGCCCGGCCCACCCCGCAGACCCGGCAGGACTGCTCGCGCTGGTGCGGCCCGGGGGCGGGACAGGCGGGTCCCCGTCCCCGCCAGGCCACGCCTCCGCTCCCCCTGGAAGCCTCCCCAACCCGGACGCCTCGCGCAGCACCCAGCCAGGCCCGCTCGTCCTGGCCCGAGTTCTGCCCGCCCTACCCCTTTGTTCACCAGAGGATCTCGGGGACCCCAGTCTGACCACATCTCTCCTCAGCTACTAATTCTGTCCTAACATCTGTCTCCCCACTCCCCTCTCAAGCTCGCTCCTGCTATCCTCTCCATGCTCACCTTTTTTACAACTTCAACAAGTATTCTTTGAGCACCTATTACGACCCAAGCACTGTGCTGAGAACACAGCCCGCACCCTCATGGACTCACCCCCCACCCCCAGGCACCTCCTTGGCCCTCTCACCTGTCCCTCCCCTCAAGGCGCTGCAGGAGGCTGCTCTACTGTGCTGAGAACACAGCCCGCACCCTCATGGACTCACCCCCCACCCCCAGGCACCTCCTTGCCCCTCTCACCTGTCCCTCCCCTCAAGGCGCTGCAGGAGGCTGCTCTACATCCCACAGCCCTTGGGTTTCCCATCCCAGCACTGATCACATCCCACAGTGACTGGTCAGGTCCCCAGGAGGGCCAGCAGAGCTAGGCCAGTTTGACCACTCTGTCCAGTGCCTGACGCACAGCTGGTATTCGGTGAGGGTCTGAACAGAACTCTTAAGACCGGACCAACAGGGTGCCATCTGAACACGCCAGGAAGGGCTTTCTGCCACAGTTGCCTGCTGCCACACAGCCTGACCCCACTAGTGGGGCTCCCTGCCCCCACCACACAGTGGTCATGGGCCACACAGCCCTTTGGGCAGCAGCTCCCAGTGGTGTGCCCTGGGACATCCTCAGGCAGCGCAGGCCACGGAACCCATGCAAGGTGGGAGGAAGTGACTTAAAAAAGGAAACAAGTGGAATCAGCCTGGGGCAGGGGGTTGGGGGGTGCACACAATTCGCAGGGAGGATGCAGGGGTCCACACTCAGGGACAGCCAAACTGTCCACATCCAAGGCTCCTCCATGGGGAGACTGACTGCTATTTTGTGCCTTCCCTGTGGAGTCCATATCCACACGTACACGAACAGAACACGGAAGCAGACGGCAGACACGGCGAGGGGAGGGGCAGGGAGGGAGCTCCTGGAGAGGCGGATTTCCCAAGGCCCTGAACAGCCTAATGAGCTGGGGACTCATTAATGAGCTCCTGTGACAGCTCCTGGCACCCCCCTGGAGAGAAGCCCGCTCAGAGACAGCCCTGGTTCTCGAGGACACACCACAAGGCCCAGGTTATGGCCTCGGATAGAGGGAGTACATACTAAGTGCCAGGTGCCTTGTCAAAGTAACCTCAGTTAACCTTTCCAGGTAGGAGTGACTACCCCATTGTGCAATAGGAAAACAGGCCCAGAGAGAGAAAGCAACCTGCCCCTGCTGGAAGTTCCACAAATGGCAGAGTCTAGACGGGGCCACCCGTAAGAATGAGGGGGAGGGCACTGCAGAACCTGTGTGCGGCACCTTGCCATGTTCCAGCTCCACAGGCTTTGGCGGGGAGAAGGGACCCAACACACACCCTCAGCTCCTCATGCCCATGCCCACCTGTATCTGCTGCTCCCTCCGACACACCCCTTCAGCCATCAGCATCCTTTTCTGGGCTCCTATGATTCCAAGTAACTGGGCCATAACTAGGGCCTCACTCCCAGCTGGTCCTGGGTCCCTGTCTCCGTCCTATGCTGTCTGCGGTTCTCACTGTGGCTCTCCCACGAGCTCCAAAGAAAAGCTGTCTGGGACGGAAGCGCATTCCTGCTCCCCCCTCCAATCTCACATCATTATGTAATACCCCCATCAGTAAATGCCCACTCACCCTTCAGGGCTCCCCTCTTCCAGGAAGCCTACCAGCTTCTTCTCAAGATGCTTAGGTCATTGCCTCTGTGCCAGTCCACCCCAGCCAGCACTGTCTGCCCTCCAGCCTGTGCCTCCAAACTGCGGGGCCTGCTGGAAGGCAGGCCTGTGTGGATTCTTCCTGTCCGAGCCCCTGACACGTACATGAGATCAGAAGAACCTCTACCTGGGCTCAGGACTGCCTCTGGCCTCACAAGCCTCACCTCCGGAGAAGCCATAAAGCCCTGGGCTGAGGGAACTGCACCAAGTGGGGGTCCAGCCCTAGTGCATGCCCAGGTCTCCCCTGGAGCTGACTCGGCATCGATGCTGGGGCCTCTGGGCTAACTCCTGGCAGCTGTCTGTCCACCCCCCTTCCCTCCGCTCCCCTCAGAGGCCAGGGCCCCCATTCATTTGTCTCGTTAAGAGGCCTATAGAAACACATTTGTCCGCTCTGCGCTTCACTGCTCCGGTCGTCAATCCTCCAGGGTGCCTGCCCTACCTTCTGCAGAAGCCCTGTCCATGTTTGGCTGCCTGCCCCTAGGTAGAAGTCTCCCAAGCTCAGCCCAAGACTACTGTGGTGGGAGGACAGATCCAAAAGTGTGTGCAGTTTAAGGCAGGCCTGTAGGACAGACCCTGATTCCTGGGGCCTGGGTCACCATGGCCCCCAGCCTAGGCTCTGGATGCTCCATGTCTCTCTGCCTGGGAGAGAGCCAAAGTCACCTGAAACTCCTACCTTGGCTGAGGCAAGATTTCATCTTCTTTAGCCGGTTGCTGCCTAAGAAACCAGCAAGGAGCTTCCTGGATTCTGCTCTAAAAACTGTTCCACCTTGGCGGGTAGAAGTCTCCCAAGCTCAGCCCAAGACTACTGTGGTGGGAGGACAGATCCAAAAGTGTGTGCAGTTTAAGGCAGGCCTGTAGGACAGACCCTGATTCCTGGGGCCTGGGTCACCATGCCCCCCAGCCTAGACTCTGGATGCTCCATGTCTCTCTGCCTGGGAGAGAGCCCAAGTCACCTGAAACTCCTACCTTGGCTGAGGCAAGATTTCATCTTCTTTAGCCGGTTGCTGCCTAAGAAACCAGCAAGGAGCTTCCTGGACTCTGCTCTAAAAACTGTTCCACCTTGGCGTAGGGGTCCAGACCTGGCTCCACCGCCTCCCCCTCACTCCTCCACTACACACCACACCCTGAGCTGGACAATGGCCTGAACCATCAGGACTCTCAATCCTGGGACAGACAGATCTGAAGCAGCCAGCCACTGTGCCACACAAGGGGAGCACAGAGCTCCCCTGTGACACAGGCTCCTGGAGGAAGTGATGGCTCGAGGTGAGTGGGAACAGGTAAGGTGAAGGGCATTGGGAAGAGTGTTCCAAGCAGAGGAAACAACAGGCACAAAGGCCTGGACGCTGTTCACAAGAGCATGTGAGCAACTGAGAGAAGTCAGCGTGGCAGGAGTGTGGGTGGAGGGGGACAGGGAAGGATGAGGTTGGCAGAGGCCTGATAATGCAGGGCTGGAGAAGGGTCAAGAACCCTAGACTGGACCCCAATGGCAATGGGGAAGGGGGACAGAGATTTTAAACTGAGGAGTGGCAAGATGAAATTTTCATTTTGCAACATGACTGGACTGTAAGGGAAGAGACTGAGGCAGGGAAACTGTCAGGAGGCTGCTGTATGCAAGAGCCGAGCAGGAGCTGAGGGCGGCCTGGAGGAAGGCAGTGGGAACAGCCACAGATGCATTCCAGAGATACAACAGAATTTGGTGATGGATTAGACAGGGGCTATGAGAGGGGGAGGCTGGGAGGAGGCCCAGGTTTCTGACTTGAGTGACCAGGTGGGTGGTAATGCCATTCACCAGGAGAGAGAACATGGGTAGATGAGCAGTTCGGGGGCATGGGAGTGAGGGGTACAGCTTGGGGCGTGTTGGGTCTGAGGCAGAAGGGGGAGGCAGTTAGTTATTCTCCCAGAATGTGTTGTCTCAAAGCCCACAGAGACTACCCTCCCCCTGACCTACAGCTCTTGTCTGCAGGCCCTGAGAGTGTCCAGGCTGGGAGAGCAAGGACACTGCTTCAATGTCCAAGGGCTGCTGACCACACCTGGACAAGCCTCCATCTCACAGCCAACACCAGAGTCACACCTGATGAGGTCTTCCACCCCAACCTGCCTCTGCAGACTCAAGCTCTCTCCCACCAGCCCCAGCCAGGCCTGGGATCACTCCCACCCCCTTACACAATTCCCACCTGACTTCTTCTCGTCCAGGCCCCCAGCCCCCTCCTTGCCTGGCTCTGCCCCATTCCACCCCACCCAGTGTCCAGCCTCTGAGGACTGAGGGTGGGGCTGCTCCAGTCCCAGCCCCCCTAGGATCGGTTCCTTAATAATTAATGAGACATTAGGAGAAAGGGTCCTGGTGGGGCAAAGGGAGATATCTGCACCCAGAAACTTGGAGGGGGTGGCGGGCCCTATGGCCTGTTGACCCCAGGGCTCATCCCTGGTTGGCCCTGCATCACCTCTGGGCTCTGAACGGGCTGGGAACGTCCCCTTCCCCCAGGGACCTTGGCTCAGACCTGGACTCTCCCCCTCAGCCTGCAGATTGGCTAAATCTGCCCTGTGCCCCGCCTCCCGCCAGTAACCAAGCAGTGGTAACCATGGTAACGGGGCGGGCTGCGGCCAGTCTTGTAGTGCCAGGCAGGGGGAAGGGCAGCAGGAAAGGGACCAAAGTTCAGAGCCACACACCACACACACACACCACACACACACACACCACACACCACACACACACACCACACACACACACACCACACACCACACACACACACCACACACACACACACCACACACCACACACACACACCACACACACACACACCACACACCACACACACACACCACACACACACACACCACACACCACACACACACACCACACACACACACACCACACACCACACACACACACCACACACACACACACCACACACCACACACACACACCACACACACACACACCACACACCACACACACACACCACACTCCAACACACACACACACACACACACACACCACACACACACACACACACACACACACACACGCGGACGCTGGACTTCAGCTTCCTCTGGCCAAACACAATCCTCCCCTAATTTCCAGGGTTGAGGGGCTGGGGGGAGGCAGATGTCCCTTTGCTTTGAAGGTCCCTGGTGAAAGGGGAAAAAGTAGCTCAGCGTCCTTACACTTGGATCTTGAGGATCTAGCCCAGGGTAAGAGCTATGGGTGGCTCTGGCTTCTGAGCCCTCCCCAGACCTGTGGATATATCCATACACACTCTCTGTGTGCTGCCCTCCATTCCCACACTGGCCCCCAAACACAGCTCAAACTGCCTTCTGCACAAATCTGCAGTGGTGGACACAGCACATGCCTGGGCACATCACACAATGACCACATGAATCCAGGACATCTGTCACCCCAACCCCATAAAAAAGGGTCACCCTACCCTGCAGTGCCTGAGACACACAGGCATTCCACAGAATGCTCCTTGGAAGCAGTGGCGCCAAGGTACTCCTTAGAGAGAGGCTGTCCAAGTGGGAGGGGTCTCTAGGACAGAAGGACTAGAGAGGTATCTGGCCATCCTGTCTCTCCTAGTAGCTGGTCCTGTCCCTATCCCAGAGTCCTACTAGGAGGAATGCCACCTCTTGACTGGGAGATCTGCACCTTGAGAGGTCAGACTTACTGTCACCATGGGCGCCTGCCACCAAACCAAGCATCACGAGTGCAGGCACAAGGGGCACCATCGTCCTCCCTGGAGCTGGCTCAGGGGCCATCCAGGGCTCTAGCTCCACAACCAGCCACAGCCCAGGACAATCAATCTGTAATGGAAAAAAAGGGCACAGCAAGTTAGCTGATATCCACCAGTGTCCCTATGGTCCACCCATGCTGCTTCCTGGCCCCTACTCATCCTCACTGACCAACCAGAGCCTAGTTCAACAGATCTCCCTTGGACTATGCAATGACCATCCAGACCTCTGACCCCTTTGACCACCCAGGCACCTCACTGATTCCTCAGTGCCCACAAGGACGACCCAACAATCAATCTATAGGGAAAGAGAGTGCAAGAGGCCTTCAGGTCATTCTTTAAACCTGAGTAGGGGGAATAGGGAGCTACTGAGAGTGGAGGAGTACAGGGATGTTCCATTCCAGATCTTGAGCTTCCAACTCACCCCATAAGGGGACAGGGACACAGGGTCAGAGAGACACAGAGACACACAGGTGGGGACAGAGACTGGATAAAGACAAGACAGTCAGAGACAGAGAGCAGTGAGGAGCTAGGCAGACCCACACAGGCCAGGGATTCCAGAGTCCCTGGGGGTCTGCTGGTACCCCTCTTCTCCCCAGCAGGAAGGAAGAGGCTGGAGGCCAGAACCTCCCATGCTTAGAACACAGACTTGTTAGGGCCGGTCCATGGCTCACTGGGAAGAGTGTGGTGCTGATAACACCAAGGCTCCGGGTTCGGATCCCATATAGGGATGGCCGGTTTGCTCACTGGGTGAGCATGGTGCTCACAGCACACTGGGTGAGCATGCTGCTCACAGCACCAAGTCAAGGGTTAAGATCCCCTTACCGGTCATCTTAAAAAAAAAAAAAAAAAAAGAACACAGACTTGTTAGCAGCAGACAAGCTCCAGGTATCAGATGCTTGCAGCCAAAGCCATTACCCATCAGGACTTGCTGGGATGTGCTCTAGACAAACTGCAGCTACCCCACCTGGCCACCCGTGTCCTACCCAATTCCCATGGCACCTTCCCACTCCAAAGAGAAGCCACAGGGAGGTCTTACTAGCCAGAAATGGGGGTGCTGGACCCTAAGAATAGCAGATCAAGGGTGGGGTGTGAACTTCAGAGAGGAATGTTTGAGACAGACAGGAAGCTATGCCAGAGAAAGACTGCAGTTGGGACTGGCTAAATGCCTTTAGGCCTTTGCTCACAAGGCTCCTCAGCCTGGAGTGCCCTCTCCATTCCACGGCACCTGTGTGAAGCCTTCAGCGTGGCCACACCACACACTGCAGATGCACTGCTATCACTCTCCAGCCTGGAAGTGAGCTCCCAAGGGTCTCTCTCCCCCATCCCCCACCTGGGGCTTCAGGAGATGTGCAGCAGTGCCCACTGGCTCTGCTCACACCTCACTCTGGGCATAGGGCTGGCACATGGGACATTCCCTCATTAATGCTCTGAAAACACAACAGGTATAGTGCGGGAGTGAGTGACAGTGAACATGCCTTGGGGCTCCCCAGTGGTACCCCTGGACTCTGAAGGGGGAGTTGTGATCAGACCCAGGTGCCTGCTGCCCCACAATGGTAAGAGAATTTGCATGGTGACAGGGAAGGTGAACAGAAAAGGGCAGGGCTCAAAGGTAGTTCTGGTCCTTCCTGGAAGTTGAACCCTTGTCTCAACTGGGATGGTCAAAGGTCATGAGGTCAGAGGACAGCAGGTGAGCAAAGGTACTGGACAAAGCAGGTGGGACTGTGAAGTGGGGCGGGGCTGAACACAAAGGGAAAGTGGTGGGAAATGCTGCAGGATCTTGCCAAAAATCTTGACAGGAGCTAAGCAGCAAAAGTTGAAGGGGACTGGTGTCCAGTCCCATTTCCACCAAGCCGGGGGTTCCTCTCAGTGATCACAGAGCTCAGGTGGCTGAGACCAGAATGAGGCCCTGCATGGCCATGTTGGGATGGAGGTCACATATCACTGAGGCCCCTTCTGGGCTTGGTCATCACTGTGCTGTGGTGCCGCAGTCCAGCCAACAACAGAATTCAACTTCCCAGCAGAAATCAGGTGGTGAAGTCACTGGCCAGATATGATGGGGGATGGTCCCCTGACACAACCATCCTATAGCCTCTGGCACAGATATCTTGGGTTTATAACTCAGTGGAATGCTGCACCAAAGGACACAGGTAGAGTGGCCTAGTACAGGCATCATGGGTGTAACAAAACAGTAGTCACAAAAGTAAACTCCCAGGCACATGCATTCCAGGCATGTAAACCTTCCCCCCTCACTCCAGTGCAGACAACATAGGGACATAACCCCTGGCACAAGCATCATTGGGGGCACATCTCCCTGGTACACACATAAAGAGACGAAGCTAAATAGAACAGATATTATGGAGGTACAAATGCACAGCACAGTCATCACGAGATGTAACTCCCTAGTACAATTATCACAGAGGCTTAATCCCCTGTAGCCGCCTTAATACAGAAATCGTAGCAGTGTAACTCGCAGGTGCAGACATCACGGAGATGTAGCCGTCTGGTCCAGACATCATGTGGGTGTACTCAGAGGGTACAGACATCATGAGGGTGTACCTCCCTAAAAAGGACATTATAGGGGTGTAAATCCCTGGTATAGAAACTGCGGGGTGTGGTCAGTCCGTACCGACATTAAAGGGGTGTGAGTCCCCACTATAGCCACCATGGGGGTAAAAGTCCCAGAACAGACATCCAATGTGGTACAATCTTGGATGAGATTCTTGGCATGGGTGTTAGAGAACCTGGGCCTCTGGTAACACTACCCCCCAACGGGGACTCCAAGGACCTCTGTCTATCTGACTTGGGGTGCTCAGGACACTTTTCCGATCCAGAAAGTAGGATAGACAAAGGCAGAGAAGTTGAAAAGTAGACATTCCCTCCCCAGACAGCTTCTCCCAATTGTCTTCAGACACAAGGACACAGATACCCAGAGAGAAGGGGAAACACAAGGAACACACACAAACATGGAACACATTTTCAGGAAGCTACTCTAGCAACCACAGGGCCAACAGAGTCAAGGCCCCTCCCTCACCAGCTCCTGGTGTGAGCAAGCTGTCTCCAGACCTGAGACTCCGGGCACAGAGCCTGCCCTTGGTGTCAGGCGGTGCAGGCCGCTCCCCGCTCTAGGGCTTCCCTCATCAGAGCAGAGCAGCCCTGGATCCTCAGGCCTGGCCTTAGGTCTAGACCTTGGCCCTGCCCCACCCCAGAGTCTCAGGGTCGTCTGTGGGGAGAAGGTGAGAGAGCAGCAAGGAGACAGGACCACTGCTAGCCTTGCTGGGGTTGCCAAGGACCTTGTGAAACCAGTGCAACAGTGTGCAGAGCAGAGTGCCCACTTCACCAGCACGGCGGGGCCAGTGTGGGCTGAGGCAGGAACACTAGGGCACTCGAGCTCATCTCTGAACTGCACTGTGGACCATCGGTTCTACCAAACTGACATCCTTGGGCAGGAACACAATTACACACCGTGTGATATTACCAAATATAATTGGATGCAGTTCTTCTACATTCAGAATGGTTTTAATATATCCTTTTTCTTTGCTATGTCAGTGTAAAGCTGCCAACTGCCCTTTCTTGGGAAGAACTGTCCTTTATTCTCAAATTCTGTCCTTGGTGTTAAAATGTCCTTTCTTGTATGAGATGATGGGGAGAGCGGATAGCAGTTGTGTCTTTACAATGTCCTTACTTGGCAAAATAAAAAATTGCCAACCCCATGTCTGGCCCCCCAAATACTATTGGAAATTGTACTGGTTTGTGAAACCAAAGAGCTTGGAATCACACTGTTTGGAGGGAAAAGGAGAATGCGGGCAGTACAACAAGCCACAGGATTCGCTCATGACTGTCACAGAAAACATGTTACACAGAGGCCCCGTCACCACCATGCAGCCCACCCTAACCACCCCTGCCAGCCTCAATGGGGACCGAGTGACGCCAGAGATTAGGGGGGTTCCCCGGCTGGAGAACATCTGGGATTATTCCCCAGTCCTCCTCATGAATATGCAAACACAGATTGATTTGTTTCCTTTGGGCATGCGTTATTATTCACAAATATTAATTAGTCTCCAAATACCACCTGTTCCCACAGCCTCTCCCACCCCTCCTCCCCAGGCCAGGACCCTAGCTCCCAGGAGGCTGGGTCCCAGAAATGGACATGGACAGAAAAAGGGGAATCCAGGACCCCAGAGAGCTGATGGCCAAGAGAAGAGGCCAGCACTCAGGCACCGAGGAGCGTCTGCTGGGCGAGGAGAGTTGGGAGCGTTCATCTTCCAGCTAACCGAGCCCTTTTGTCATGTCCTGGACAGTTCACTGCGTGGCACTGCAGCAGCGGCCGCGGAGGCGGAAACAGGCCTTGTTACACTTGGGAAGGGAAAACCAACATGTTTCCAACTTTCATCAAACCAACTGCGGGATTATGATGGGAATAAATCACAGTCTCCGCCACGACCCCTGCCCCAGGGAAGGTGGCGGCTGGCAGGAGGGGGCTGAGACAGCCTCCCTCCTCTAACCAGTTAGCCAGATTCAGGAGCACAGCCAGGAACCTTCCACAGCTGGGACTGGGGCTCCCACCAGCTGAACGAGCCCCCTACCCTCATGTAGCCCTCAGCTTCTCTGTCTCCCTGGGGAGTAGAGGGAGAATTAGGAGGAGTGTCTCAGTCTCTGGGGGTGGCAGAAAGTCCAGCAGAGGCCTAGCTCTGGGGACCTTCTGCAGCTAGATCAAAGGGGACTAGCAGAGACACCTTCCTACAGCTACAACTCCTAAGCCTCCAGCCCACTTCGTCTGAGGCAGAGAGCCCCCCTGGATTAATGCTCATCTCCAGGCCTCTGCACTTGCTGTTTTCTCTACTGGAAAAATGCCCTTCTCCTGCCCCCACCCACTCACTCACCCTTCAGAACTCAGCTCTAGGGCCGGCCCGTGGCTCACTCGGTAGAGTGCGGTGCTGATAACACCAAGGCCGCGGGTTCGGATCCTATATAGGGATGGCCGGTTTGCTCACTGGCTGAGCGTGGTGCTGACAACACCAAGCCAAGGGTTGAGATCCCCTTACCGGTCATCTTTAAAAAAAAAAAAAAAAAAAAAAACTCAGCTCTAGTGGCCCATCCCTGTAAATCTTCCCCAACTGATCTTCCCCAATTTTCCAGGTTTGTACAGCATAGTAAAGGCTGCAAGAGTTGATGGGCCGGCCCGTGGCTCACTCGGTAGAGTGCGGTGCTGATAACACCAAGGCCGCGGGTTCGGATCCTATATAGGGATGGCCGGTTTGCTCACTGGCTGAGCGTGGTGCTGACAACACCAAGCCAAGGGTTGAGATCCCCTTACCGGTCATCTTTAAAAAAAAAAAAAAAAAAAAGGGTTGT
>NW_007736138.1:39811-47656 GCF_000696425.1 Galeopterus variegatus | reverse complement strand
GAGGCAGAGAGCCCCCCTGGATTAATGCTCATCTCCAGGCCTCTGCACTTGCTGTTTTCTCTACTGGAAAAATCCCCTCCTCCTCCCCCCCCCCACTCCCTCCCCCTTCAGAACTCAGCTCTAGGGCCGGCCCGTGGCTCACTCGGTAGAGTGCGGTGCTGATAACACCAAGGCCGCGGGTTCGGATCCTATATAGGGATGGCCGGTTTGCTCACTGGCTGAGCGTGGTGCTGACAACACCAAGCCAAGGGTTGAGATCCCCTTACCGGTCATCTTTAAAAAAAAAAAAAAAAAAAAGAGTTGATGTAGACCAGTGGTTCTCAATCCAGTGTGTTTTGCCCTCAAGGGACATTAGGCGATGTTTGGAGACATGGGAGGGGATTGTTACTGGCATTTAGTGGAAGAAAGCAGAGATGCTGCTAGACACCCTACAATAACAGGCCAGCACCCACAACAAAGGATTATCTGGTCAAAATGTCAATAGTGCTGAGGTTGAGAAATCTTGATGCAGATAATGAGATCCTTTCCCAATTCAGTCTAGGGCCTGCCCTAGGCCCTGCCCCAGAACCCAATCCCCTATGAGCACCCTGGGCCTTGTACCCAAGGTGGGCCCAACCTGGCTTAAGTCTTATATTAGCTGGTTCCTGGACCTCAAGATCTCAGAGCATCTTCCCCTCCAGCCAAATCAGTCCCACCCCACCTCCAGAAGTCAGGCCCTATAGCACACCCTAACTCCACCCCTCCAGACATACCAATAGCAAGTGGCTCCCCCAGGAGACAAAGGGCTCCACTTTCAGGCACCTCTTCTGGTGAGACTGTTCTCCCACGTAGGTCAGACCCACCATCTGAAGATGGACAGGTGAAGGGACACATGGTATCCCTACACCCACGCTCCCCATCTGACCTTTCCAACCTGTGACACAGTCCTTCCTGCTGCACCCTCTACACCCTCCCATTGCAGGGCCTGGCCCCTGGCAGATACCCAAGACACACTCACTTCCTTCCCCTGCCTAGGCCAGACTCGTCTCTTCCACGGCCATCCGTCCAGAACTGCTCAGTGGGCAGGGTGATGAACGAGACAGTCACAGGCTCTGCTTCAAGGAGTTATAGAGGCTGAATAGGCATGCTGAGCTCTCGGCTCGGGATGGCCCAACCAGAGCTCATCCACCCCCAATCCACTCCTCCTCCAGGGTCCCCAATCTGAGGGACAGCACCACCACCTATCTGGTCACCCAAGCCAGCAAATCCTCCTCAAGTGTTCCCTTTTCCTCATCCCACACATCCAACCCATCAGTAAGTCTGAATCTGCCCTGCCTCCATCACAGTCACCACCGAGTTAGTAAGACCACATCACCTCCTGCCTCTTCGTGGGCTCCCTGCCTCCAGTCACTCCCCTCCAACCCATCATGCACACAAACCACTGCCGCCTTTTGGCTTACAAAAATGCAAAGTTGCACTTTGTTCGCTGCTTTGTCCCACAGCAGGCACTCAGACAATGCTCCACGAATGAATGGACGGATGGGCAAATGCACAGATGAATGCATGTGCGCTGCTTCTCTGCTTAAGGACGTTCCATGCCTCTGTATTGCCCTCAGGAGAAAGTCTAGAGTCTTTAACCTGACATCCAAGGCCCACCATGCTGGCTCCAAACTACCTCTCCAAGCTCATGCCCTGCACCTCCAGCCCACCCACTCTCTGCTTCTAACAAAAAGAAAGGAGGAGAAGTGGACCTCAAAGAGACAAGCAGTGATATGCCCCAGATCTTGCAGAGAGACAGTTTTTTCCTACAGAAACACGGTGGCTGCAGAAGCAGACAGACCCTGGTGTAAGCCCCAGGAGCTTATTTCACACACAAGCAGCTGACGAGCTGGATATCATTCCCCACCCACCTCCATCATCCACTCCGGCCAGAAACCCAGGCCCCAGCCTTGACACCCCCCTTCCCTCATGCCCCCCATTCAATCCCTCACTCTGTCCTGCCTACTCCACCTCTCTAAATAGCACTCGAATCCTTTCTCTCCACTCCTATCACCACCTTCCTGGTCCAGGCCTCCATCATCTATCAGCCACATGCACAATGGATCGTGTCAGGCCCCTGGTGACAACACTTCCCTGGCTCTCTACTGACCATGCACCAAAATCCAAACTGCTCAGCCTGGCTCACAGGAGCCCTCTGCACTGCCACTCCTGGCCACACCCTGGGGCACACTCACCAGGTCTTTGCTTGCTCACACCAGTCACTCTCGCTGGACAATCAGCACCAAGGGCAGGGCACTGGGGCCTCCGCTCCTTCCTGGACGGAGAGAAAAGGGTGAGAAAACATCAAGAATGTCATCACGATAGAATACACACTGACACCGAAAGATTCAGAATTGGCTGTTTATGCAGGGGAGAAAAAAGCAGGAATGGAACTGTTCGGGCAAGAAGATCCCCATTTAGTAAAAATGCTCATCTTTTCACTTCACTCACTCATTCATTTGATATTCCCTGAGCACCTACTGTGTGCTGAGAATACACACTGACACCGAAAGATTCAGAATTGGCTGTTTATGCAGGGGAGAAAAAAGCAGGCATGGAACTGTTCGGGCAAGAAGATCCCTATTTAGTAAAAATGCTCATCTTTTCACTTCACTCACTCATTCATTTGATATTCCCTGAGCACCTACTGTGTGCTGAGTACTCTTCCAGGCACCACAGCCCAAGTCCCTGAGCTCAGCAGTAGAATGTGTGTCCAAACTCCTCCACAAGGTCCTGGAGCCAGCAGTCGGCCCCACCTGCCCAAGCTCTCCTTCCCATCAGCCACAAGAATTTCCTCTTCTGGTCCTCGTATGTGCTGAATTTCTTCCTGTCTCCCAGCCCTGCCCATACTGCATACCAATGCCTGGAACAGAGCACCCATGTTCTTCTGGCCTATTACCTCAGATCCAATGGTACTTTCTCAGGGAAGCCTTCCATGAGGTCCCAGACTACCTGCCTGGACTCTGCCTTGGAGCAGTGACCACAAATGTGATTATTCATTCATTCATTTATTCATACAATTACTGACTCACTACCGTAAGCTTGATAAGAGCATGAGCAGTGTCTGCCTGGCTCAGCTCCGGGTTCCCAGCGCCCAGCACATAGTAGGGGCTCAGTCAACAGACACTGAATGAGTGTATGAGTGTATGAATGAGTTCACAGAGAATAGCCCGGCCTGGAAAAATACACCCCAGCATACATGTCAGTCTTCAAAGAAGCTTCAGAAACAATATTTATTTTTGACTTTCTGCTTCTCTATAATTTTTTAAATGAAGGTGTGCCCCTGGATGCCTCCTCCACTGGCACACACACAGAGACAGAGCCCGGCCTCTTCCTTCCAGAACCATTACTGAGCCCCCACCAGCATGGGCACCATCCTGGGTGAGGGTAGGGGTCGGACACGCCCACACCATCTCGGAGCCACCTCACCACAGCTCAGCTACCTGACTCCACAGGTGCCACTCGACGCAGGCTGCACCTCACAGTGGGCTTTCTCCTCTGTCTCCCGCCCCCACATGCACAGGGATCCCCGCCCCACATAGCTCTGCCACCTTGGCTCCTCCCAAAGCTGGCACACAGGAAACACAGGGGCCACTGGGGGGTGGGGGGCGCATCCTCACCAACCCAAGGCTGACTGACCCTCACTACCACCCTGGGGACCAGCCTCCGCACCTATAAACTGTCCTCACTTGAAACTGACACCTCTGCCAACACAGGGCAGTCCTCACCAACCGACGAACATCCTGACAGAGCCAAGATAGGCCTCACAATCCAGTACCTTCTTCACTGCTCCTACCTCCACTGCCCCATGTGCCCCCACCAGAACCAGTGACACTGGGCCTCAGGATGTTGCCCACCTCCCTGCCCAGCCCACTGAGTTTCTCCACAATGTTCCCAGTGGCACACAGGCTGCCGGGCAGGTCTGGCCAGAAGAACCAGCTTCCATGTCCCAAACTCAAAGGCCCATTTGTCTGGAGACACCTGCAGGGCCTTACAGCGCTCCTCTGGCTCCGCTGTTGCTCAGAGACCCCAGGCAGAGGGACAGAATCCGAGGCAGAGAATAGGGAAGGTTCCCCAAGCTGCCCCACACTGCTGCCACACCCAAGGCCACACCAGGAGCACTGGCCTCATGCTTGGAGATGGAAACAGGCCCTACATTGAGCAGAAGCCACACCTGGAACCAGCCCTTGTGGCTGCACCAGAACAATCCCTGGAAGCAGAAGCTAAAATACTGCCAAGGAGCTAAAACAAGAGTTCTCAGACCCAATGTAGGGGACACACAGAGACCTGGTACATCTGGACTTCAGAAGCAGATGCGGAAGAAAAGAACCTCAGTAGATGCCCAGGGCCCAGGCGGGGTGGGAGGAAATGGGGGACTAAAGACCCCAAGGATGCCCCTTCTCAGAATCCCCTCCTACCACCCCCACCACGGGGTTTTTTCCACAGGGCTTCACCACCAGTCTTCTCACACCTGCCCACTTGAAGGTCAAATACACCTGAGCAACACACACAATCTCATGGATGTCCCAGGGCTGGGGACATGCCCCTTGCTGAGCTCCCCAACCTGCTGACCTCAGCTCAGAACTGCACTACTTAAGGCTGGTAGGTGCCCTAATCTTAGCAATGTATGGTGTTTTTTTTAAAACGACAACACTGGGTGATTCTGAGGGGGATGGTGGGGTGGGTTTACATCACTCCTGTTGATGATTTAGATAACAACTGCTAACACTTAGACATCAGTACTCAATAGACTTCAGGCCCTGTACTAAGCAAATTAATGCTCATAACAACCCTATAAGGCATGGAATTTTATTATACCCATTTGACAGATGAGGAAACTGATTCAGAGATATTAAACAACTTGCTCAAGGTCGCACTTCTATTAAGTAGAGTGGAACCCTGGCAATTTAAAACCAGAGTCTGATCTCTTAACCACTGTTTGAGACTGTCTTCTCTTGATGAGCACAGCTCCGTGCTCTCACACAACTCTTGGTTTTCTTTCTCTGGCCCAGATTTCTCTCCCAAACTCCATACCCTCAGACCAATCCCATCCTTAATGACCCCATCCCCAACTTGGCTCAGGTGCCCCCAGTAACTCAAGGCAGCATGTCCTATTGTAAACTCACTTTCTGATCCTCAAATCTGCCTCTTCTCCCCAGGTCTCTAGCTCAGTGAAGCTTAAAAAGCTCCAGGGCCTTCAGTGAAGGCCGCTCCACTCCCAGCCACTCCCAGGAACCTGGACTCCTTCCTCTTCCTCTCCCTCACCCCCACATCCAATAAATCGTCCTGTTCTGACAAATGTGCCTTCTTAATGGCTCCAAGCTACCACCTCTATCCAAACTACTACCTCTCACCTGGCGTACCTGCACCCTCCTCCTCACCGGGGATCCTGTCTCCATCCACTTCCTCTAGCCACAGAATCATCTTCTGACCATGGCACACTCCATGCCCTCACCCAAGCTTTAAACCTTTGGTGTCTCCCCTCTGCGTTCTCAGAGTAAAGTCATAGCTACTTAACAGGGCAATCAAGGCCCTCTGTCATGTCTCTGAACACCCCACAAGACCTCTGGCTTCTTCACTCATACTGGTTTTTTCTACCTGAAGTCCTTTCTCCTTGCTTCAGCTGGCAAACTCCTATTCATCCCTACTCCTATCCATCCCTCCAAACCCAGTTCAGCTCCTCCCGGGTCTCCTCTGGGACTCATATCACCCTGACCTCTGTACTTTCCCCTGCCTCATGTCAAACTCCTCCAACCTTCTAATCTCAGCTCAGAATTGCAATTGCTTTAGGTGAGCTGAGGCCTCAAACTCAGCACCTCCTAAGGAATGGATTGCCTCTTCTACACAGCTGTTAGTTGCAAGGGAAGCAAGGCAGCCTGGTGGAAGGGCCTAGCCTGGTGTCTGGCACACAGTCAGCAATCAATAATGGGTTACTCAGTTGCTTTTGCATTCCCATGATTCAATCTGCTTCCCCAGGGACCCTGAGATTCTGGAGGGCAGGGCCCTGGCTGTGAGCTTGGGCCAAGCACACAGCAGCAGTCAGTCACACAAAAAGTGAGTGCCATTGCAGACGATGCACTGACACACAGCTCCCTTGGATTCTCACAACAGCCCTGGGACCTGGCGTGAGCTGGATTAGCTGTCCCTTCTACAGAGGGTGAAACTGAGGCTCAGAAAAAAAGGGACCTCCTCAAGGTCTCAAGCTGGAAAGCAGAGGAACTAGAGTGTGTCTCACAATCTCTACTGCAAGAGGTCTGGGTCTCACCTGCCCCTGACCGAAGACCCTCAAAGCTGGACTTCCACAGTAAGGGCTGATGGAAAAAAATGGAGGGAGCACAAATGAGGAGGGCCAGTACTTTGTTGCACATCAATACAATTCCCAGGAAAAGATCTTTAGCCAGTCTACCCTTGCTGCAGTCTAACCAGCCTTGCCAAATTGCTTCACCAGCACCCAAATTCACCCTCCTCTCTCAGAAGCCCTGTACACCAAGACAACCCTCACAATGCACACAAAGCTAGCCAGAGGGGAGGTCAGCAGCTGCAAAAGGAAGAAAGGAAGGGAGAAAGGAAGGGATTATGTTAAAAGAATTTCCTTGTTAAAGAAAAAAAGAAGGAATAGGAAGAGCAATTGGAAAAGAAAGCAAAACTATAAAGCCATGATAAGGTGGAAATTGGGCAAGCAAAGCAAAAATGTACAAGAAAGTGCACACACAACAATGCACCAGACTGCATGTGCACAGGTGTGCTGGGAGTGTGCAAGCACAGTGGGCTTCTCAGCACCAGCCGGCATGCAGGCCCAAGTGTGCACACGTGAGAGCACGAAGGCAAGTGAATGAGGAGTGTGCATGTGTGGGGTGACCTGAGTGCGGGAATGAAGGCGGAGGGTGTGCAGTGTGTGGCCTGTGCCTGGGCTGAGAATGTAGGGGGCTGTACTTGGGGAAGTTACACCTGCTCCTCTTGAAGCCCTAGGCTCATTCATATAATCAGTAAAAAATAGGGATTTTCATGCTCCCTGAAGCAAGAGTTAATATGGAGCCAAGCAAAGAATTTCCTTAGATTTCCTGTCATAACACCCCTCTGGATCCCATCAGAAACCTGATGCCTCCCAAAGGATCCCTGAGCAGATCCCCTCCCTTCTTGGGGGACCCCTCACCATTGAGGATCCCCCTGGAGCCACCACCTGACATCCTTTTCCAGGCCTCCCACCCCAATGCACTTTACTGGAATCTCCAGCCAGATTCGGCACCAGGTCACTCTGGATCCCTGCCCTTGTCCCTTCAGAAGCCAAAGTGGAACCTTAGTCATCAGCACTCTGCAATCTAGCCTCCGAGGCCCTGCCCTGCTGCCCTCGGGGGAGTCCAGAGAATCCCCTCGCACCGGCAGCCTCCCTCCCATCTCACAGCTCAGGCAGGTAGCGCTCCCCACCCCCAACCCGCTCCAACTCAGGGGCCCTGCACTGGGGGGAGGGAGTTTAAAATGGGGAGAAAGTCTAGCCCCTCCCCCTCCCAGGGGTGGAAGAACCAGAGGGGCGGCATTCCAGAGAAATGGGGGAGGGGGCCTAGCAGAGGGGGTGTAGAGAGACAGAGAGACCTGGGGAGTGAGACAGAGACCCCGGGAGAGAGAACAGGGAGATCCGGGGAGGGAGCCAGAGTCCCGGGGAGAGAACAGGGAGACCCGGCAGTGACACTGGGAGACAGAGACACTGAGGTTAACAGAGAAGGAAGCCGAGACAGAGACGTGGGCCCAGAAATGAGGGCCGGGCACACCGGGACGGGACGCGGGGCGGCGACTGAGTGAACTTTCGGAGCGGGTCCGAGGGGACACGTC
>NW_007736138.1:18964-38686 GCF_000696425.1 Galeopterus variegatus | reverse complement strand
ATGTACCTCAATACTCTCTCTTCTGAACCCCAAGCCTTACATAAAACTCTAATACTGCACTTATTCCCAGGTCAACACAAAAACTCTGAATTGGGATTCTCAATTCCAGAATTAGGATTGGGTCACCAGAAAAGGTCCCCTAACAAAGGTACTAATCTCAAACCCTACCCATCTTTGAGACCATTTAGTACCTTGACCTGACCCAACTCTAATAATAATCTTGGAACCCAAGATAAGACTTCATCCTCATACTCACCCTCCGTCTCTCTGGTCTGGGGTCACTCCCAACTGGAGGCTGGCCAACACCCCAATATTTATACCAATCCCAACTGTGAACCTTACATTGGTGCCTGAATTCAAGACTTGATAGCGCCCACCAAACCTGATATAAATCTCAGTATTGAGTTTCTGACTTCTCGTACCAAACTCAAATGCTAACCCTATAAATTTCTGGGCAAAACCAGTAACCTCCTTAAAGATTTATTCCAAGTCCTAATGCTCGTAGGCAAGTTCCAAACCAAGAGCCCACCTTGGCACCAAAGCCCATGCCTCCAGACACTCCCCCCACCCCCGGGTCCATGCCACCGCTACTTAAGAGTGGACCAAAGCCATACCAGCCCTTTCCTGTTGCCCCCACCCCACCGCTAGCACCAGCTAGGATTCACCATGAAGGACGGGGGACTTACCCCTACTGCCCTCAGTCAGGTGAGGCCCTCTGTGGGGTTTCTGCTCTTCTGTGGGGTCTCTCTGTGACCCCTGTGAGTTTGGAGTCAGGTGAGAAAGTTTGGGGATTATTGAGGCACCTGGATTCAGGGATTACGGTGGTAATGTACAGGGCAAGGTTGCCATGGGATTTAGGGATCTGGGCTGAGGGATCAAGTTCTGGGTATCACCTAATTCACTGCCTGCTTTTGTTCCGGACTTGGATTCAGAAACAGTGCGCGTGCGCCCCCTGGTGTGTGAAAGACGGATGGGACCGGCCGGCTCCAGTGATCCTGGGCAAACAATTTGGTCCAGATGACAAACAGATCAAAAATGAATATTCTCAGTCAGTGGTTTTTTGCCCATTGGTAATTTGGGTGTATTGTGGGGGAGGTGTTGCAACTTTTGTGCTTCTTTAGGCATTTTTGCCTGTTTTTGCAGAACTTTGAGGATTTAGGGGTTCCCAAAGTTTTTTTTTTAAAGTATACTTTTCAGCCAATTATGCCTGATTATTGCTGACTTATGAAAACAGTCCTTCCCCTTGGCATCACTGGCCCACACTCTCCTCGCTGGCTACTCTTCCTCTAATTCCTGTACCTCTTCTGCTCTTTCAGGCTCTGTCCTCGGCCTCCCCTTCTCCCTCTCTGCCCCTTTTCCCTGGACTCTTATCGACTACTACCAACCATACGCTGGTGACTTCCAAATCTCTATCTCCAGTCTGGGCCTTTCTTCTGAGCTCCAGATCCACACACTCAAGAGCCTTCACCATACCACTCCCTGGATGTCCCTCAGGTAAACTGAATTTGCATCTCTCCCACCCCCGTTCTGCTCCCCTTCAGTAGTCCCCATCCTTAGTCACTCAGCCACTGGGCCAGGAATGCACAGACCATCTCTACTACACCCCTGTCCAATTGGTCATCAGTCCTGCAAACTCTGAAAAATATAAACAGACGAGGGACCACGTGGCTCCTTGAAGGATGCGTGCAGAGAGAAAGAGAGATTCTGGCTTTTAGATTTCAGTTCATGCAAAACCAGATGTCATAAACTCTCTTGCACATAGTCATAAAATAATGCCCCTTGAGGCTTGCTGTACCTTGAGTGGGTTTCAGCACCTTGGAAATAACCATATCTGTTTTCTAACTGTTGCTTCCTCTAGGAGGCCACCCCTAATCCCTGGGCTAAGTTAGGGGCTTGCCCACCACAGCTCTAAGCCCTGGGTGTCATGACTATCTGTGTCTGTCTCTCCCACCTAAAGACTGTAGGTTCCTTGAGAGCAGAAGGGATGAGTCTGTCTTGTCCACTACCATATCCCAGTGGTCAGTACAGGGGACCTGACACATATAATACATGCTCAATGCATATTTGTTAAATGACTGAAGAGATAAATTTCCCCCTTCTGTGCTCAAGAAACCATCAGATATAAATGGCCAGGTGAGGGAAAAGCTCCCTGGCCAAGCCTTAGAGTTTGTGCAGACCTCATTCTTCTGTAGGCCTGGCATGTGCCAGAAGAGGGGCTGGTGGTATTTGCTGACCTGTGTACTCGCTAGCCCGGGCTTGGCAACCCTGTTCCCTCTGCCCAGCACTGCCCAGCCTAGTGAGCACAATGCTTGGAATGTAGGTGGGCCAGGACCCCTGCCCTCATGTGGCTGAAGTTAGCAGATCCATTCACTGTTGTGCTAACCAGGCTCTTGCTTCGAACCCCACAGGGACCCATCGGTTTCTAGCACCCTGCTCACCCAAATTTCAGTACCATATGTAGCTAAGTGTTTACCAAGGCAAGGCAGGAGAGTGCCTATGAGCAGCCTGCTCAGATCTCAGCATGTGCAGCACTTGGAACTGGACACAAATCCAAGGTAAAGAAAGCAGAGGCCCAGGCCCCGGGGCCACATGGAAGAGAACCTCAGGTGGCCAGGCCTACTAGAGCATGACAGCTGTGGAAGGAGAGAAGCCAAGGCTCTGTCCAGATTGTCAAACTCTGAGCACAGGGTCCACATGGGGCTGCCCTGCTGCCCTGCTCCTGGGCCCGGCGGGAAGGGACGTCCTTGTGCTCATCTGTGAAGGCCGAAAGGCAGCACGTGGTAACTCTGTGTCTGCTATGTCCCAGCCCCAGGGTGCGGGGTGCGGGGAGAGCCAGATGTCAGCTCCCACTCACTGTTCACCCTTTGTCCAGATCCTGGGCCCAATGGACGCTCTCCACAAACTCATGGCACGAATACATCTCTTAGTCATCTCTTAGTTGGCCTAAATCAATTTAAATTCAGCGTGAGTCCCTGCCCACCAGATCAGCAAGATTTCCATATCACCCACAGCTTTTCTTCATCTCCCTCTAGTCGTCCAAGAACTCCAGGGGTTTGCACAGCCCCAAGGATGATGAGTCTGTGCTCCACAGCTTGCAGAGAAAGGCTGAAGTGTTTTTCAGGCTACTGATGCTGTGGCAGACATCGGTTGTCACTGCCACGGGGCTTCCACTATTTGTCCCCCATCTGTAGGGCCTCACTTGTCCAGTGTCTAGTCCTTGGGGAGAGGAGCCTTTACTTCCTCATCCCAGGCTCTTGCAAGGGGCTCTGTCCCATAGACATCCAAAGTCGCAGCCCTTAGTCCTTGGTATTTTCAGGGACATGCAGCCTCTTTGCTGGGGGGCAATAAGGATGGGATGGAGAACACCTGCTCTCCTGCCCCCCTCCATGCTGGGGAGTCCACTACGTAAGACGCAGTGGTGATCTCCCTCCATAGCCATCAGAAAGAGCTCAGGCACGCAGCTACGAAACAGCCTGTTTACTTTTGCAAGTTTGGGGTGGGAGAAAAAGGCCCAGGTCTTAGGTCACAAAAGCCTGGCTGATGCCTTTCGTTAATTTCCCGACAGAGCATTCTGCTGATGCCCTCCACTCAGGATTCTCTGAGAAAACAGTCACCGTAGGAGGACTTCCTCACCTCCCCACTACCGAATCTGCAAACCCTCTCACACCTACTCTTCCTCTTGTCTCCTCCTGGTTCCAAGAGGATGGATCCCGCCATCTGGCAGGGGCCGATCCCCACCCACCCGTGCTCAGATGCTCTGGCTCCTCCAGGACTTGCTTCTCTCTCCCCCTGCCCACCGCGTCCTCTTCACTATCTCTCTCACTTTTGTGCATAGCCACGCTCAAGTCTCTCCCATCCTAAAAAAACGTCCTGCCTTGACCCCATACCCCCTCCAGAGTGGGAGGCGTGGAGCATTTCTCTGCTCTCCTTCATCACGAACCCAAGAGCTGTTTCGACGTGACACCTCCGTTCTTCCCGCTCCTGCTCACTCGGCCACCAGCCACCACAAGCTGGTTCTTGGGACCAACGCTCCACTGAGGTTGCTCTTGACCTGGTGACTACTCACTTCCGTTTTGCCACATCCCGTGGCCGTGCCTCTGTTTTCAGCTTGGTGGACCTCTCAGTGGCCTTGGCTACTCCCTGCCAGCAGCCTGGGTTACTTCAGCACCCATGCAGACAGCGGCCATCTCCTGCAGGCCACTGTTTCTTACCGTCACACACTGGGCCTTGTCCTCACCGCACACTGCACCCACCACTCCCACCGTGCTCATTCTTCCTGGTGATAACTGTCTCATCGGACCTCTTCATGGTTTCCTAATGTATCAGCTCTCTCCTTTCTTTACTTCTCTCTTTGTCCAACTTAGATGCCAAGGCCCAACCTTTTAATAACACTTTTGTCAATACCACAAGCCCCTTTACCTCTCTGTGCTTTAATGATACCTGTCTGGCACAAATCCAGCTCTGAATGAGCCCTTCTGTCTTCTTGTGTCTTTTCTCAAGCAACCAAGTGACTCCACCAGTCAGACGGATGTTCCTGAAAATCAGGGCCACTGGCTGCATGTGGGCCGTCCACACAGTTCTCTAGTCAGCTTGGAACCCCACCCTCTGCAATGGCTGTTTCCACACTACCCCATTCATTTTAAGCCTCCAACCAGCCCATTTCCCCCTCATCGTCCCATGTGATCTCGCCACCTCCTTTACAAAGAAGATTAAAGCCACCAGAGAGGACCACCCCCAGCTTCCTGCTAGCACATGAACACATCTCCCTGCTGGAGCTTCCATCACAGGAAGCATCCGTCCTCTATCTCAGACCAGTGCTCCTGCCCCTCCTTGATTCGCTAGCCCCTCCTTGGGCACCTCACTCTTTCCATTGCCCCCTCCCTCCCTGAGCACTCAATCCCACTTTCTCAACTGGATCCTTCCCACCAACCTGCTCCCTGCATCCTGACATCCAGCTCCCCTCTCACCGTCACCCATATTTCTCCCCCCCTTCTCCATCAGCTTTCTCGAAGGAGGATTCTTTTTCTTTGAATGCAAAAATTTTTTATCAATCAGCTTGCCTAGGTTATTGTGCTCTTTTTGAGCCCTGGGGAGCTATTTTGGAGGCTTTTCAACTCAACAGTAACCCAAAGGCTCATGGCCACCCCCTGTCCACGCATAGACTGGGAGGGCAGGCACCTGGTACTGCTCCACGTGCTGCCATACACAATGCTGTGGCTTGGTGTTTCCTATGCAGCCCTCACTGGGGACGTGGCCCCTGCTCCATGACCAGTGGAAGGTGGAGGGTGAAAATGTGGCCTTGTATCACCCCTGTTATGTCATCTCAGCTGGTTTGGCCTTTTGATTCCAAGAACACTCCTTCCCCCAAGCCCCCCTGCAGCCATGGGGCTGTAGCCAAGTAGTGCAGAGCAAGGGCTCTGGGGAGCCAAGCAGTGTGGGGTTCTAGAGTCTGCTCCACCACTTCCTAGCTGTGTGACCAGGCAAATCACTGCACCTCTCTGAGCCCCAATTGAGATGACATTAACAGCAGCACCTGTGAAAGAGGATTCTGTTTGCCATTACGGGATTCCTTGGGATTCCTACTCACTTCATTCAACTTCCCATTCTGTCAAATCTGGCTTTTACCCCCACAACCCCCTAGAAGCATGACGTTTGTGCTGTGACCTCCATGTCTTAACAATTGAGAGCCTTTTTTTCAGTGTTCATCTTCTCAGACCTCTTGATTACCACATTCTTATTTTTATTTTTTTTTTTTTTGTCTTTTGTCTTTTTCCGTGTCCAGCAACGGATCGCAACCCTCAGTGTCACCCCCGTACCAGACCGGGGACCGGCAATGGGATCGCAACCCTCAGTGTTGCTCCCGCGCCTCGCTCAGCCAGTGAGCGGGAACCGGTCTGTATGTGGGATCCGAACCCTCGGGCGGGAGCGCCGCCGTGCTTCCCAAGCGGCGCACTTATCCAGTGCGCCACCGGGCTGGCCCTTGATTACCACATTCTTAAAACACTGGCTTCTTTGGCTCCTTGACATGTACTCTCCTGGTTTGCCTCTTAACTCCTTGGTCTTCTTCTCAGTCTCCTTTGCAGGGTCGTTCTCCCATCCTCCATTAAATGCTCCTGTTCCTCAAGGCCCCTTCCTAGGCCCTTTCCCCTTCTCCCTGTGGACTCTCTCCCTGGTGATCTCAACCATGCCTACAGCTTCGATTACCGTCCATCTGTGGATGATCCCCACCTTTATGTCTCCAGCCTGGAGAAGCTCCTGTCTAAGCTCCAGACCAAGAGCATCCTAGCCAATGTCCCAGTCAACTTCTCTACTTCAGTGTCTCAAAGACACCTCGACCCCAACATGTCCAAGACCTACCTCATGCTCTTCACTCCCTGACACCTTTCCGGTGCTCTGTCTCAGTCAATTGTGTCCATCTGATANCCACCGGGCTGGCCCTTGATTACCACATTCTTAAAACACTGGCTTCTTTGGCTCCTTGACATGTACTCTCCTGGTTTGCCTCTTAACTCCTTGGTCTTCTTCTCAGTCTCCTTTGCAGGGTCGTTCTCCCATCCTCCATTAAATGCTCCTGTTCCTCAAGGCCCCTTCCTAGGCCCTTTCCCCTTCTCCCTGTGGACTCTCTCCCTGGTGATCTCAACCATGCCTACAGCTTCGATTACCGTCCATCTGTGGATGATCCCCACCTTTATGTCTCCAGCCTGGAGAAGCTCCTGTCTAAGCTCCAGACCAAGAGCATCCTAGCCAATGTCCCAGTCAACTTCTCTACTTCAGTGTCTCAAAGACACCTCGACCCCAACATGTCCAAGACCTACCTCATGCTCTTCACTCCCTGACACCTTTCCGGTGCTCTGTCTCAGTCAATTGTGTCCATCTGATAGGCAAGCCAGATGCTAGCAGCCATCACCAAATCCTGTTAATTTTATCTCCAAAGCATCTCTCTAATCTGCCCCCTTCTCTTTAACTCCACCGAGGCTTCACTGGTCCAAGCCACCATCATTTCTTATCTGGACCTCTACAGTGGCTCCTGACTGATCTCACTGCACCTGCTCTACCCTTCTCCAATATTATTTCTGTGCTGCAGTCACAAATGGGGCCATGTCACTCCCCTATTAAAACCTTCTACTGGCTTCCCATTGGTCCCAGGATAAAGGGCCAACTCCTTAACATGCACTAAACACCCCGTTGCCTGCTTCCTGGACTCATCCGGCATCGTGCTCCCCCTGCTTGGTCTTCTACAGCTGCACCAGCCTCCTTTCAATTCCTCAAACACCCTATGGCTTCCCCTTCCCCCATCCCTCAGCCACAGGCCTTGGCACATTCTAGAAAACTTTCCCACCCCATCCCTTTCACCTTTTAACTTATTCTTCACTTTTGGCTCATGTATCACCTCCTTGGGGGCAGCCTTCCCTGACCCTTAGTTTAAATCAGGGTTGTTTGTTAGACACTATTACTTTCTGCCAAAGTATTCCTTTACACTTGTTGTCATATATTTAATTGATTAACACCTGTCTTCTCATATTGCTCATTCAACAGTTATATGTTAAATCCATATAAGGTGTCTAGAGTGTCGTCTTGCACCTGGCGACTACCCAATAAATGTTAGTTATTGTTATCCTCGATATCTGGAAACCAAGCAAAGGTCCACAAGGAAGAGCCCACAAAGGAGGCAGAGGGAGAGGTCACCAGGAAGGAGAGAAGGAAAACAAGAGAGAGTTATTCTTTCACTTACCTGTGCGAGGCTCCTCCTTCAGACTTCCTGTCCTCAGCACCTCCAGCTGCACCTAGAGCTCATCTGTCACGTACTTGCACAGCCGGCTTCTCGTTTCTCACGTCTGTCTTGTGTCAGGTTCCCCAGAAGGAGACCCTGACGTAAGGATTCCCGTGCAAATGATTTATTAAGAAAGTGCTCCCAGGGGAAACTGTAAGGGAGTCAGGGAAGAAAGAACAGAGAAGAGGAGGAAGCGGAGCCAGGGTGTGATTTCAGGCAAAGTTCTCTGGAGAGCAGCGTCAGCCTGATGATTCCACGGGGACTCTGGAGTGTAAGTGACGCCTCAGAGTTGTCCCCGCCCCAGTCGAGGAAGTTGGAGCATTTACACCTCCTATCCAGTGAGTCATTTGTTGAGGCTGCCAGTGGGGAGTGAGAGTGAGTGGCTGATGAGTAAACAAAATTCCAGGCCTTTCCAGCTCGAGTGTGGACAGAGTGGCTCCAGTGAGGGCAGTCACCTGAAAGAGAAGCCCAGGTACTAGCATGCTGAGGTGGCGGCAGAGGGTCTGCCTCTCATCCCCCCTGCCCCGAACCTGTGAAAAGGGATCTACGGGGGCTACAGTGTCTCAGCTGAAATGTCAACCTCTCGGAGAAGCCTTCCTGACCTCTCTGTCTAAACAGTCCCCATCACTCTGCAACAGCATTCCCTTTATTTCCTTCATAAAACTGATCACAATGTGTAGCTGTGCATAGTTATTTTGATCCCATTTTTGTTTTCTTGTTTAATAATTGATTCTCTTGCTTGACTCTAAGCTCTAGGAGGGCAGGAATAGTGAGCCGTGTTTATTTTATTCTCCACCATATCTTCAGCACTACTAGCATGGTACTTGACCCGTGGTAGGTACTCAATACATCTTTTTTGAAGGAATGAATTGCTGAACTAAACACAGGCACAGAGCACCCAGCCCACTGGGAAGGCAGGCCAATCCAGATACATGCAGAAGGGGCTAGCCACACCCCCTTGGCCGGACCATGGCCCACACAGTTGTGCTGTTGAAGGGGCCATAGAGGGTCAGCTCTCCTCTGAGACCGCAAATATCACCCTGAGGCTGCATATCTCTCTGGGACCCTAGCCCTTTGTGGAAAGGGGGGTGGAGCCCATGGGGGCTGCAGGTAGTGCAAGCAGTGGGATTCAGAAGTGTGGCTGGGGCTTCTGGCTAGGGGCTTGGAGCCACATAGGTATATCACAGACACCTTCAGGTTTTCAAGGTCTCCCCACGTGCCGCCAGCACCACCCAATGCCTTAGGCTGAACTGGCCTCATTTAGGAGAGACCAGACTGTTAGGGGATGGCCTGGCATTTAGAGAAATATAGACCTGGTCTTAAGCCTCAGTTTCCTCTTCTGTAAAAGGGGGATAATACTTACTTTGCAGCATTGTAGGAATGACATGAAATTGAGTTTAGAAAGAGCTTCATCAGAGCCTAGCACATCTAGATTCTTGAAAGTAGAAGCTATGTGATGACTATTAGAATTAGCATAATCAAGCCTCTAATAGCACTGGTTTGGAGAACCATTTAAAAGCTAATCCTACCATGCCCCATACCTTGGCAATCCTGGACTCCTTTCTGAATGAGAGCCATTTCATCATCCATCAACCTTTCTCTGCACTTCCCCTCCCCTGACCCAACTTCCCACCGCTACTTTGCCAATCTCTTAAACTCTTAAGCAGCCCCTTCACACGTCCTCCCTCCAGTTTCTGCCTCAGAAAAGACACAGCACCTGTCTCCGGGGAGGCTGCCATTCCACAGCCAGAGCAGACAGGCAGGACAGCACCTTCCTCAAGCTCAGATGCCACTCCCAGATCATTGTTTCTTCAGCCTCTTGGAAAAATCCCTGCTCGTTTAAGGCTCATGCCATCTGACCTTGCAGTTCATTCATTCAGCCAACATTTTTGGAGGGTTTTCTCCTCTTTCCCATGCTCTTTTTCTCTACCTTACCTGCTTTCAGAAATGATTTAGGTGACTTATAAAAAAAAACATGTAGTGTAAGATGCTTGGCACATAGTAGGACTCTATATATTTGTGAATAAATGAATACACTTTAAAATGTCACACTGATGTTTGCCTCTCCCCAGTGCCCCATTTAGAGGTGGGTTTCATCGGACATAAACAGGGAAGTACCAGATTCAGGCTAAAGCCTCCCTTGAGTGGTTCCAGTTGGGAACTGGTCCACCATTTAAATGTTCTTCTAAGCTCTGCAGGGGGTCACATCTCGCAATGCTGGTCACCCCTGGAGCTTGGGAGGTACCACCTCAAGAAGATGCCACTCCCTCCCCGGAGCCCCAGGGAGGAGGTGGGGTGGAGAGGACCCCTGTGCCCTTGCCTAAGGGCATTCTCCCTAAGACCATTACCCAAGGCTGGGCTGCCACAGAGGAATCACAGTGCGGAAAGAGAATGTACGGCTAGGTAATAACTAGGATTTTCTCAGACACCAAAGAGAAAAGAACCTCAAGAATCAAATGCTAACTTCACTCTCCTGTTCTCCATTACACAACCCTCCCCACCCCACCTTTTCAGAAAATCCCTCCTTTCCCACCCACATGGGGTCTATCTCCCTGGATCCCTTCCCTTCCCCTGCAGTGTCCCCCAGATCCCCCTGCTTTCTTTAGGTGTCCTCACTGAGAAGCACAGTGCCTTGACCGCTCTGTGACCCGGCCAGTGAGATATTTTTCTCTGCAGGCTTAAACCCAAGCCAGGGCCTTGAATACTCCCAAGCACTGATAAAGGGGATTAGGTTGTTGCTCAAAATACTGAAAGAAACTAGCCCTGACCCTGAGACAAATTCCTTAAACTTTCATGAAAACTCCATACCCCAAGCTCCTCCCAGCAGAAACACCTAGGTAGAACATCTCTTTCTCTCAATGTCGGCTCAAGGACAAGGGAGTTCCCCAGACCATCTTGAGATGGGGCTGCTGCACTCTGTAAGTTCCTCTAATAAATGCTTTGCACTGATCGCTCTGGCATTTAGTGCTTCTTTCTTTGGAATTCCAGCTGGCCCCATTTTGGGGATGGTTTATGGCAGTCCCTGTGGGAACTCCCCTGCTGCCACTTTTGGGGTGACTCCAGCCATGGGTTCAGCTAGGATGAGACACCTCCATTCAGTTTTCTAAGTCAAGGTAACTCTTCTGGAGTCACATCTGCAGGCTTCATCAGGTTGGTCAGTTGATGCTTTAATTGGAGCCTCCTCCCAAGATCACTCTCATGGGGGCGCTGGCCTTCTACATCCCAGGCTTCGAGGTGGGTGAGGGACCTCCAAGTGCAGCTTTCTTTTCAATATTCAATATTCACTATTCCTACTGGTTTCTTTAAATATTGAAACTGCTAAATAAAATGTGCTCATACCTCAAAGACATCCATTACTTCTTAGGTCTAGTACATTCTACAGCCATAGTGAGAAAGGAAATAATTCTGAATTGTCTCATAATCAGCAGTGTGTCTTCCCTATTCCCTGGGAATCAGTAAATCCGATTATCATGGCAAAGGTAGATGTCTGTTCCTTTCTTGATTCCCTTTGGGGGTTGTTCAAATAAGAATATGGTCATAGTCCGTTTAATGACTTCTCAATGATTTTCACAAGAGAATCTTTGATGTTTTGATTTTGAGAAGACTCAATTACATGCTTGCCAGGAGTTAATATCAATTTGGGGAAAGAGAAAGGGGACGACCTATTCTCCCAGTTAAGTAAAATTAAAGATAAGTATATGAAGAAACAGAAAAAACAAAAACAAGACAGTGTAATACTGGCATAGGACAGACATACAAATGAATGGAACAGAACAGAGTCCAGAAATAAACCCTTATATGGTCAATTGATTTTTTTTTTTTTTTTTTTTTTTTAAGATGACCGGTAAGGGGATCTTAACCCTTGACTTGGTGTTGTCAGCACCACGCTCAGCCAGTGAGCAAACCGGCCATCCCTATATGGGATCCGAACCCGTGGCCTTAGTGTTATCAGCACCACACTCTCCTGAGTGAGCCGTGGGCTGGCCCTGGTCAATTGATTTTTGACAAAGGTGCCAAGGCAATTCAGTGGGGGAAAGAACAGTCTTTTCAATGAATGGCTCTGTGACAATTGTTTATCCACATGCAACAAATATGAATTTAGACTCTTACCTTAAGCCATATGTAAAAATTAACTAAAAACGGGTCATAGACCTAAATGTAAGAGTTAAAAGTGTAAAACTTTTAGAGGAAAACATAGAGGTAAATATTCATGACTTTGGGTTAGGCAAGGTGTTCTTAGATGCAATACTAAAAGCACAAGTAATAAAGGAAAAAAAATGATAAATTGAACTTTAAAAATGCATTTGTAAATCACATATCTGATAAAAGCATTTGTCCCCAGAATATGTAAAGAACTCTTACAACTCAATAATAAAAAGGCAAATAACCCAATTTAAAAATGGGTAATGGTGGGGCCGGCCCGGTGGCGCACTGGATAGTGTGCCGCTTGGGAAGCGCGGCGGCGCTCCCGCCCGAGGGTTCGGATCCCACATACAGACCGGTTCCCGCTCACTGGCTGAGCGAGGCGCGGGAGCAACACCGAGGGTTGCGATCCCGTTGCCGGTCCCGGTCCGGTACGGGGGCGACACTGAGGGTTGCGATCCGTTGCCGGACACAGAAAAAGACAAAAAAAAAATGGGTAATGGCTGGCCGGTTAGCTCAGTTGGTTAGAGTGCAGTGTTGTAACACCAAGGTCAATGGTTTGGATTCTCTTACAGGCCAGCAGGCAAAAAAAAAAAAAAGACAGCTTCATAGACTGTCCCACATTGTCATTACAGGGATTAAGCTAAAGTTGTGCTGCCCAGTGTGGTAGACACTAACTACATGTGGCTATTTAAATGAAAATTAATTAAAATTAAATGAAATTAGAAATTTACTCCAATCACATTGAACACTTCGGTGTTCAATAGCCACATGGGCTAGTGGCTACCATATTGGACAGTGCATGTATAGAACATTTCCATCACTGCAGAAAGTTCTATTGAACAGTGCTGGGTTAGAGGGCAATTTGGTAAAAACAAATAAAAATTTGTAGTTCAGCATGTTGATGAAAGAGTCTCAACCTTGTCAAAGACAGAACTTTTTAATCTACTTTCATAACTTCACACATTGAGAACAGGGACAGCTAGAAGGGTTGGGGAGAGGAAAAGAAATTTTAGTTTAAAAAATAGGACAAGATTTAATATAGGTATATTTTGGCTTTTTCCAACTTTTGTACATGCAGTGGTGGAATCAACTGAGGCCCACCAGGGCCCCTTGGAAAACAAGTATTTGGTTAGTTCAGCTATTTAGCTAATGACTGGGCTTTTGTTTTGCAAAGCACCCTTTGGCTGGCTTCTCTTTTGCTGAGTGGTGTATTCAGGCTGGCAGGATTTTAATATACAAAACAGGAGAGCCAGAGCCCTCCTGGCAGGAGGGGCTGTGGAGCTGAGGGAGGGAGGAGCAGAGGAGGGGAGGACTTTGGCCCTGCCCTTGGGAGAGGTGCTGAAGGAGTGTGGATTTTGAAAGGTTCTCGGGGGATTCTGCTGTGCAGAGGGTCATGTAATCCTCTCCTCCTGCTCTCTAAGAAACTTATAGTCACTTTGGGAGTTGGGTTTGTATTGGGGGGATTTCATGGTGCGTAGACTTGAAGACAGACTAGAAGTCCAGCTTAGGGTGGAGAAGTAAGCTCAAGGAGACCCAGTCAAGGGTTGAAGGCTGGGCCTTGTCTGGGATTTTTTACCTAACAGGTGGTACCCCAGTTGCATCTTGGATTAAATCATTCTTCTCAAACTCTAGAGTGTAACCTCACTAAGCCTGCCAGGCTTGCTGACTTACGCCACAAAGAAATGAAAATTGATCAGGCCTGAGATGCGCTGGAATTTGGAATACCATCTTAAAGTCAGGGGGAAATTGTGGAAACCACTCTGAGATAGAAATTACAACTGTGGTGGTGCAAAGTCCCCTTTATGCCCTTATCCACCTTCCTGACACATGGAACATACAAAGATCAGAGTGACAAAAGGGCCTGTGGCCCTATAACTCCTGACCAAAGAACCAACAGCTCATGCCTCATCATAACACACAGGCCATGTGCCAAGAGGAGATCAATACTGATATCACGAAGAGTCTATCTTTCTAGTAGATATTCTACCAGCCAGGGGCCCCCTCCCCCACCCCTCCTCATCTGAAGTGAAACCAGATGGAACTGAACAACTGATAGCTTGTACCAGAGTCCAAGGAGGTAAAGAAGCAGGCTTCTGCGGGAGGGAGGGGACCTCTACAGGAGGGAGGTAAAGCCAGAGAAAAGAGCTAGAGGGTTGGAAGCCACCCCTCCTCATCTGGAGTGAAACCAGATGGAACTGAACAACTGATAGCTTGTACCAGAGTCCAAGGAGGTAAAGAAGCAGGCTTCTGCAGGAGGGAGGGGACCTCTACAGGAGGGAGGTAAAGCCAGAGAAAAGAGCTAGAGGGTTGGAAGAAGAGGTTTTTCCTTCTGACTTTGAGAGGCTGGTTGTTTGGGGGACAGTGAGAGCCCACATGAGAAATCCCTTACTCACTGAAGAGCTGTTTGGGTTCAGCCATTTCTGAAAACAGTTCTCCGGATACTGTCCACATGGGTTGGAAGAAAATCTCAAGTCAGAAGTCAACAATGATTTTGTGCATTTTTCTTTGCTTTAGGTGTGTGTTTTCCTGCCTAATAGTGTGGTTGTTTATAGTAAACTTTTCCTCTCTTCCATGTTTAGAGGGTGGTATTGAAGCAAAATCACTCAGAAGTGTCGACCAAGCCGGCGTTGGCTGTGACCAGATTCGATCCTATCGGAGAACTGAGCTGACCTTCTCTGTTGTGTCATGTGAGGCATGGTGAGGAAGGCACTGAGGACAAAGGGCATCTGGCATGAGGGGAAACAAGCAGCCAGACATGCAGAGGCTGCAGTCACACCAGGTACTGGAGCTGCAGGGAGGGTGTAATTGCTGAGAACGGATGGTTCCACCAGGCAGCCAGCGAAGGAAGCCGCGTGGGCATGTTCGATCTGACTGACTCCAGAGAACAGCTGCAAGTGGTCACCAAAGAAGCATATCATGACCCACCGCCATTCTCTAAGGCCTGTCCTCCTTTCACCATGGCCACATTGGAGAATCAGTTGGTATGTAAGAGGAATCACTAACTCTGTACATTTCAAATTGTTAGTGGTTTCACTAACATCTGTAATTATCCCAGGGATGTGCATAGCTTTTATTTTGTTTGGGTAGGAAGGGAGAATCCCAGGGCTCACACTATGTCCTTCCTATGGGAAAAAAGCTCTTAATCCACATAGGTCAGGGATCTGGTGTGGGGATCTGGAGCTATTGGTGCTGTGGATTCCAACAATGCCTTCAGGAACCAGGAAAATGACTGCAGGGTAGGACTGGGGCCTCACTGGGTCTTCTGTGAGGGGGACTCAGGCTAAGTTCTCCACTGACTCTGATCGCACACTTGCACTCTAACCAGTGGACCACAGCGGCATCCTGGAGCTCTAAGACTCAGTGTTAGCTCAGAGGCAGCATCCAAGGATCTTTAAAATGCTGTGGGTGGCTGCAGGCCCTGCAAGAGGGTAAGGTGTTAGAACACGAGGGGTCAGCTAGTCCACGCTCCCGCACTGGCCCTGCCGACTCCCCTTGCCTTGTCTCCTGCCTGACCACTCCCCCTTGGAAGGTGTATTCATCAGACTTCTTTCTCTTGCATCTGGAAGAGAAAGAACAATGTACTGTTTTTTTATAACTGAAAAGTCCAGGGTGTAGAAGAAAAGGTTTCAATTTTGCATCATGTTTTGAATGTGAGTCTGTTATGATCAGTATTTATTTTTCTTGCATAACTTAGCAAAAGGAAAATTTACAAATACTTTTTCCTAATGCCAAGAAGCTACACCACTCTTGTACTGCTGGTTGGTTTAAATAAAACAAGAGTACCGAAGTCATGCTCAGTGGGTTAAATATTACAAGGTTGATGGAAATTTCAATTTCCTATAACAAACTTACAATGAGTAAATATAATTTTCTACAATAAACAAGCATTATAGTCTCAAGGTTAAGGGTTATAAAACAATAAACCATTGTAGTTAGAGTAGAATATTATAGGAGAACTTCTTGCATACAAACTACTCAATATCGTGATGACAAGGTATAAAATAAGAATAGATGTAATTTGAAATAAGATCTTAACTCCGTATGGTAATATTCTCTCTCTCCCATTCTCTCTGTTCTTTGTACCTTTCAACTTCCTCCTAATCTTTGCCACACAAAAAATTTTGTCCAGTCCAATGTTTTGCATTCTCAAAAACCCTGTGCCAATAAATTCTCATTCTCTCAAGATTTCTTATTTATTGCTCCTGAAACCTCTGGTTTTAACTAGTTTTAAACGAAAATAAAATAATAGATTGGGGTTTATAATACTTTGTTTCCTCAAAGTGGAGATATTCAGAAATGACTGGGTTCAGGGCTCAATAGTGGTCCTCAAGTTTCTCTCTGTCTCTGAGTCTGTCTCTGTCTCTCTCCATCTCCCATCTCTTCTTATCTCTGCTTCGCATTGCTTGTTGGCCTCCTTCTCTTCTATTGCAGAATTATTCCTCCATGTGGACAGTGAAAACGGTCACAGGCAGCTCTAGCTTGCACTCTCAGAGAATGAGAAAGCATTTTCTTGATAGTTTTGACAGAAAACTCTCAGGGAAGATTCTGATTGGCCCAGCTTGGTCATGTGCCCACCCTGAACTAGTCACGATGGCTAGAGAAATGGAATAGTTTGATTTGCAGGCCTGTATCACATACCCACCTTTGGGCCCTGGTGGTGGGAATCAGTACCATCTAAACCACAGGGAACGAGGCAGGCATGGTTCCCCAAAGGAAAGGATGCCAGGCAGACAAACAACCTTGATCCAGGACAAACGGATGAAAGGTGGTGTTATACTAGGTGGATGGAGATAATAATTGTGACACTCGCTCATCAAAACCCACCTGGCGGTGTGGCTCAATACTCCATTAACAGACCAGAGTTTTTAATGCTGATGTGGAGGAGCAAGGATACCTCTGAGAGTATGAGTGTGGAGCACCGCCCAGGTGTGGGCTGTCTCTTCCATCACCAGCGCCGAACTGGATATTAGGAAACACGCAGGGCGGAAGCTCCAGTGACCTGTAATTACAGCATTGTCATCATGTGCCCTGAGGGTATAGCTGCTATGTTACAAATATCACGTCCTCAGGTCACTGAGGCCATCTTTAATGAGGGAGTGCAGGCCATTTGGAATGGCAAAGAGGTCTGGAATAGAGGCTTGGCTGACAGCCTGGGGCAACCCTCAGAAGCTATACTTATAACCTTGAATTATATAACCAGAATCCGCCTCCCTGCCCCAGATGGAAGTGGGGAATCAGCAAAGAGCTTTCCCAGGAAGAGGTTGAGCTGTGGTTGATAGCGAATGGGAAGTAGGTCCTCTTGGCAGAGAGGGCAAAGCTCCTCTTATGGCCTGAACGCCTTACTCTGGAATGACAGAGACTGCCCTGATTTCCGGGTACTGCACAAGATTCTGTGTGCCTCATAAATGAACTATGTAAGCACTTGATACTGTTTCAAAAAGGCTGCCCCATGGCACTGAGGTCCATGCTTGACGACTTTAGGCCTCAGGGAGGGAACAGATGCTGGGGCTAATTAGGGCATGGTTCCTCTGGCCCAAGATGGCAGAGGACATTCAAATAAAATGTGACACCTGCGCCTCAGTGCATTATGTGGAAGGCATTGGTCACCAACCAGCCCATCTGGAGACAACTCAGAGCAGGATGCTCTTAGAACACGGTGTGGCCTGCTTGTTGTCTTCTGAAACCAGATAGTCATCGTCTGGATGGTACACTTCATCCTATGCCCAGGTATCCCACCAGGGATCAAGAAGCATCCTCGGTGGCATAGGTGTCCTGGGAGAAGTTCCTTTCAGTTTGTGTATTTCCTGTTTTAGACCTTCTCACCAAGAAATTGTGAGATTTTGAGTCATTTTACCAGCAGAATTTCAATCAGCAAGGCTAGGATCACTGCTCAAAGGGGTTGCCCCAAACCAAGGGATTTAACAGAACTTTATTAAATGTACTTGGAATGATCTGTCCAGGTCAGAAAGGGCAGTTGGGCTGGTATGTAGATGCTCCGATCGGTGCAACACCCTGGGAACAATGCTGCTGGCTGCGCTCTCTGTATCGTGATGGCTGGATGGGAGCCACTGCCACTTACTGATCTTGATCTGAGCTCGACAACAAGGGGACCTGTGTGACAGTCTCACTCAGTATGCTACCAGACTGAAGGATGAACTCCAAATGGCTTATGGCTTGTCACCGTGGCAGCTCGGTGTAACACTGCACAGAAAACAAGATCAGAGCCTGTAGGGTGGACATCTGTTGTTTTGGCCTGCTCTGAAGCCATTTATCCTTCACCTGGTGACCATACTCCAATTTTCACTTGGGAAACCACACCTCAGCCACTCTCAGTCTTTGCAGTTTAGGGGGCTGGGGTAAGGGGAACTGACAACAACCTTCAGGCAAGAAGATAGAAAGGTAGATTCCTGATGATATTGTTTAAGCCAGGCACTGGCAAACTTTTTTCATAAAGAGCCAATAGTAAATATTTTCAGCTTTATGGGCCATGCGGTCTCTGTTGCAACTACTCAACTCTGCAGTTGTAGAGTAAAAGAAGCCACAGACAATATATAAACAAACAAGCATGGCTGTGCTCTAGTGAAAAGTTTTTTATGAAACAGGTGGCAGGCTAGATCTGGCTCATGGGCTGTTGTCTATCAACCCTTTGTTTAAGCACCTAGATCCAGCTGAGCCTGAAGCCAGCTGCCCTTGTGACTTTTTGGTTAACCAACCAATAAATTCCTCTTTTAACTTAAAGTACTTTGAGTTGGTGTTCTTGTCAACCCAAGTGAGAGTTTCCTTCCTGAAGCCAGCTGCCCTTGTGACTTTTTGGTTAACCAACCAGTAAGTTCCTCTTTTAACTTAAAGTACTTTGAGTTGGTGTTCTTGTCAACCCAAGTGAGAGTTTCCTTATGATTCACTCAGGTGCAGAGCCAGGGTTACAGACTGGAAATTAGGTTTCAAAATGGATTTGGTGACCCCAGATAGGCAGGAGCTTAGCAATGAAGTAAACCCCATATCTGATAGGGGACTGGTCAGAATCCCTGACAGTTTATAACATGAAGCTAGAGACCAAGGCTGTTACACTGGTGCAGTCAAACAACCTTCCACCCACGGGAGACCTGGAGGGGAGAGAATCCACCTGAGGACGCTGACCATAACCCCCAGGACAGGCTGAGCAGGAAGTGCCCTAATTTGACCAAAGGGTGAGGAGGAGGAAGGATGGGGAGAAGAAGGTAACTGGTGGTCCTTTGGGAGGGGAGCCTAGTGACACCTTGACCACAGGGTGGGGTGAGACAGCCACTGATCTGTGGGATGTGGGAAGTCCTCTCCATGGCGCTTAGTCTGGAGACAGCAAAAAATAATAAGACAAGAGTGTCATGAAGGGAGGGTGAGCACCTCCTAACTGGGGTGGTGGTGGAGGGCTTCGGTGCTGAGGCAGAGGGGCACGTTTCAGCCCCCATTGGGCCCAGGGAAATCCACCAGTCCCTTGTTTGGTGGGTTAGATGGACTTATTTTTATTATTATTTTTGCCTAAGACAGACATCCCCACCTGTCTAGAGAACATCTGCTTGGTGAGGCATGTGGTATGCCCAAGGCCCTTGCTACCCTTTGTGTAGCAGGGATTTCTAGCCCCCTTTATGAGGAAATAGGAAACTCCATGGGTTAGATGGACTTATTTTTATTATTATTTTTGCCTGGGACAGACATCCCCACCTGTCTAGAGAACATCTGCTTGGTGAGGCATGTGGTATGCCCAAGCCCCTTGCTACCCTTTGTGTAGCAGGGATTTCTAGCCCCCTTTATGAGGAAATAGGAAACTC
>NW_007736138.1:12256-18792 GCF_000696425.1 Galeopterus variegatus | reverse complement strand
CCCTTGCTACCCTTTGTGTAGCAGGGATTTCTAGCCCCCTTTATGAGGAAATAGGAAACTCCAGCCTCAACAGACTTACAATTCTTAGGGGCTGGATCTTTTCCAGGGCTAAGGAATTGGAAGCAGATACACGTGGACTGGTTCGGGCTCCAGGTCTGCTTCATTGGCTGGCTGATCAGATGCCAGGGGACACACTATGGAGTAAGCAAGGGACTCTGCTCCCAGGTAGGGAGATGACTTAGAGTGGTGGCTAAAACATGCAGAGAAGCATGACTGGGTGGCAGTGAGAGTTTGCATTAAGCAATAACTATACAGCAACTCTGCGGCTGCTGCTGGCTGTGCTCCACCCATATAGCCCTGGATCATTTTAGCGTGGGAGCAACCTGAGTGCTTCCATCTCCAACAGCTTGCTCTCCATCCTTGCCGGGGCATGTGTTCAGGCTCTGGGACCCACTTCAAGTAGGTGCATGGCGGGGTGTAAGTGCCTGAGAATTTACATGGGCAGGGGCAGCCTTTACCAATGACTGAGGGTATTGGGGTATCATCTTAAATCCTGCAGCTCCCCTGCTTCCTGCACAATCTTGATGTGTGGCCTGCACCAGCCTCAAAGCCCCCTGTGGGACCCAGCCAAGGTTATTCTCTGTAGGACGTTACTGCCCTGCTCCCTGCGCAATCTTGATGTGTGGTCTGCACCAGCCTCAAAGCCCCCTGTGGGACCCAGCCAAGGTTATTCTCTGTAGGACGTTACTTAATAGCCCACCTTACTCAATCCCCTTCCCAACTTGATCTCCTCTCCCAAATCCCCCACTGTTTTTTTCTGGGAACTCTTAAATTGCCTGCATGCAAATCCTCCTTTTGGCACTTGCTTCTGGAGAACCAACCCAAGTTGTACTCCAGTTGCCAAAGCCCTTGTCTCTGGGTCTCTGTGAGCTGGGGACTCTGACCCCTGACAGTGCAGAGCGAGGAGGCGAGGCATTGAGTTAGTGACCCCAGATCACTGGAGTGGGGAGGCGGTCTCACACTGTGTGCAGGCTCCAGAGCATTCGGAGTGGACTGTGTGACAAGGTGCGCAGCACAGCTTCCAGAATCTGGAATGGTTGAAGCCAGTCAGTGCAGGAACAATTTAGCCAGGTTTTCCTGAACAATGTTAGACCCTCCAGAATCCGGAGCTCTTAGTGAATCCCCAGCTCTTAGTGAAGAGAGGAAGAGAGGGAGGCAACCCGAATCAGGGTTGGGGTCAGAGGGGACAGACGTGCAGAGCTGGAGGGGATAGAGGTCAAACTGTCAACAGACACGGCCCAATCTGAGGGGCCCTCAGTCGTCCCCTGGCCCTGGCTAGATACTACTTCCTAGTTTGTCTTGAGGTGGCAAGCTTGGTCCACTGGAATTGCTGGGTCTCCTGGCACTACATAGGCCCCAGCAAGGATCATACTGCCTTGGGGACAACCTGGAACAGCTCAGGGCTTTGTAGCATGACACTCTCCCCACTCTCCTGCCCTGTAAACATGTGTGGATTATGGCAATGAAGGGCATCTTGTAGGATACTGTGATGTGGGAAAAGAGCTTGGCAAAGACCACCTTTCTCCTGGGGAGGGGAGACTGAAATGGGTGAAGCATCTGCTTGGCTTGCTGGCTCTGTTCCTGGCAAATCCCAGGACTTGTGGGTTTACCTCCACAGAGGTCGCATATGCTCCAGGGCACCACCTAAGGCATTGGTAATCACTGAGGGTCTCCAGGCCAGGCTGGGGTCCCAGGAGAGGTCCTGGAGGAGAGAGTAACTGGAGAGCCAGGCTGGGCTGGGCAAGAACATCCCTAAGCAAAGCTTCAGAGATGAAGGCAAGGATGGAGTGGGAGGGGAGGAGGGAGTAGCAGGCTGGGTTTGAGCCAGAAGATTCTCCAGCACACAAGCAAATGGCACACCCACTTCTCTCTGTTAAAGACCAGAAGTATTTCCCAAGCAAGAGAGACTGGGAGGTGCACCAAAGCCTCCCAGGAGATGCTGGGTGATGGTGGCCTCCATCTGGCTATGGTCGATGATGTTTTCCAAGCTGACTTTGAGATGGAGTGTGTGGGAGGAGGAGGTATAGAGCCCCCATGGAAGGAGAGGTCAAGGGAGAAAGGTTGGAGAGGGAGGGGGGGTGCAGTGCTGGGGGCAGAAGAACTTGCATAAGGGAACTGTGGAGAGCATTATAACTGCTCTGTTGGCTCACAAAACCTTCAGTAAAAATTCCACATTATCCGTCACTGCCTTTGCAGTTGGAATTCTGTCTATTTGGAATGCAGCAACATGTAGGCACTGGCCTCAAGGCTGTCCCGGGGGAGCAGGCACAGCCCAGTGTGGCCCACTCATGCACAGGCAACATGATCAGCTGGCGAAATCCAGAGAAGGTTCAAGCGGGGACGTGAGAGAGGACCCTGTACTCGGAATCCAAATAAAGACCACTGTTTTCCAGAACAAACATGATTCCTCGCAGCCTGAGAGAAGTGGCTAGTATGGAAGAATGGCTCTGGGACTCAGAGGGCACCTGGCTCTGATCCAGCAGGGATGGAAAGGGAGGGCTTTGTTGCTTTGGAGACCTCCAGCCGGCCAGGTCCTGGCTACAGCCTCTGCTGGAATCAGGCCTGGCCTGGCCTGGGGGATATTTCAGGGACACGTGCCTGGGAAAAGGGAATTGGAAAGCCCACAGTGCCTGTCTTGAACTTGATCCTAGACCCATGAAGTGTGAGTCCTGCAGAGGTATACAGGCTTCAGGAAAAAATGGAGGGGCTCAGTGACACCCTGGGAAAAGCAGTGTCCTTGTGCAAGTGCTAAAGGAAGGGCCCTCTCCAAGCCTGTGTGAGTGTGCACTGCTAGGACACTCCATCTGCAGTGCTGGCCGACAGGGAAGCAGAAATGTCTAGGTGTGATGCCTGTGAGGGGAGCAGATGGGGAAACCTGCACGCTTATCTGCTCCCGGACCCCCACAGTATCAAAGGCCGATACCGATAAGCCTAGTGAAAGGCAGGTCATATGTCTCCACTATGGGTCTGCTATTAAAGGAAGTGAGATAGTCCTGGACAGAAAAATATTCCCTCCTGTTGCTGACATCTGCCAAACTTCTAGACTTATTGTTGTCAACTTTATCATGCCTAACATGTATTCATAACATACATTTTGTATTATCCCCTTTAAAATCCTGAAATAAATGCATAAATAATATTACCTACTATATATATATAGTTTCAAGTGTCCAACATGTTCAAATGTCAAAATCTCCAAAGAAGGGCCCAACAGTAACATAAAGAAGAAACAAACGGAAAATGATACATGATGATAGATCTGTGTATCCGTATGTAAATGCTCAGGCCAGAGGGCCCTGAAGACATAATGAGGGGGTCTCAAGCTTGTATGTGAATATGGAATCACTGAACACCACAGCCACAAATGCAGCCTGAGACACTGTGATGTGCTGACAAGAAAATACCCCAAGGGGCTTTGCTCTCAGTGGTTTTCAAAAGTGATGAGCAACTATTGGAAAAGTTCTAAATAAAACAAAGGTCAATCTTCCCTTGATCTATGAGGTAGATGCTGCATTCCTGGCCGGGTTATCCAGGAGGTAGTGAAGCCATTCAGGATGCTGTTGGAATATGCGGGTGTGGGGAGAAGTAAGGCTGGGTTCAAAGTCTGTAAAGATGAGGAGCCCTGTGTAGACACCCCCCAGTGGGAGCTTAGAAAATTTGTGGGGGCCCTTTTTTCTTGTGACATTGATTAAGGGGTGCCACTTAGTCTAGGTCAGGAGTCAGTGATGCTAGAGGCCCTGAGTACTCAGGACAGACCCTGCAGCGAAGAATTGTCCTACGTCTTGCCTGACTTGGGGATATCCCACTGGACTTCCATACAAGTGAATGAACCGTTTCTAAGATTTGAACCCAGACCCTAACTGTACGTTATATAAAACAGCCTGCAGTGTGGCCCTGGAAGTCTCCAAACTGGTGCAGCCAATGCTGAGGGCACTGCACGTGCACAAAGGGAGCCCTCGTCTGTGCCTGGCCCTCGAACACAGCCAGGGAATGAGGAATCCCTCTAGACAGCCCCCTTTTGACGGAGACTAGTCCCTCAACACACAAAATCAGAAGGGGGTCCTACTAACTTGCTCTCCGGGATGAGAGGGGCAAAAGCGTTTGATTGAGTCTGTGTAGCACTTCTCCAGAGGATCATTACCATGGGCTCTCCAAAATGTGAAAAAGCCACGTGAGGCCACTGTCCTCAAGATGTAGTTTTGTGCAGAGTGGGCGCAAGGTGCCCTGGACTCCTCCGTTGCCCACGTTCAGCACGAGGTCACACCCACAGGAAACAGTTACTAATGAAAAGACAGAAGAGACAGGCTGAGAGGAATGAGAGAGATGCCAAAAGCCCTGGCTGCAGAAAGCAAAGCACGCAAAAAAACCCGTCATGCAATAAGTGGGGCAGTTACTGCACTTGCTCTAGCGGCACATTCCTTTCTTCCTGTTGGCAAAACCTGCTATTCCTTTGGGGATACCTCCTGAACTCTGAGACGTCCTGGTGCCCATCTGACTCCCACAGACTCTCAGGGAGAGGTAGTCTATCCAGGCCTGGCCAGTCAGAATGTTCCATTCTTTTGGACAGAGCAATTGGGCCAGGGGACCTAAACTGGGCCAGTCTCCAGTTGTCTGGGCCTGGTATACATACAGGTGCTGAGAGAAACACGTGCTTTCTTTCTGGTGTTGTTAAGTTGAGAATACGTGACTTTGGAACTGTCAGAACCCATCTCCCCTGGCAACATGGAGGAACTCCACCTAGAGGTGGAGAGAATAAGATCAACACACAGAGGGAGCAGAAGGAGCCCCACTGTCAGTGAGCAAGACTCTGGATGCAGATGTGCATGAGACCAGAGCTGCCTCAACTTCCCAGTTCGTGAATCAATAAATCCACCCCCTTCCTTTTCTTTTCTTTTCTTTTTTTTTTTTTGCTGTAGCTAGTTTGAGATGGATTGCAACTCGAAACAGTCCTGACTTCTTACACAGCATTCATTCATCCACCAAACATTTGCTGAGTGTCTATAACATACATGCATTATCTTACATCCCAGAGCCGTAAGAGTAAACAAGTGGATTTGATCCCTGCCCTCCTAGAGCTTACTGTTTTGTGGGGGAGACAGAATAAACACAATTCCACAATCGATTTGTTTAAATAATAATTCTAAGAAGCTCTATGAAGAAATATCTGTAAAATTAAACTCCCCAAGGGCAGGGACCTTAGTCTCTTTTATTCACTGATGTAGCCCCCATGTCTAGGACAGTGCCTGGCACATAGTAGACACTCAATAAATACTTATGGGAAAAAATGAATGAAAGACAAAGCTTAGGGGGCTGGCATTGGCCAGGCCATGAAGGCAGAGGGAGCAGAAAAAGAAGAGAAGGCAGCAGGCCTGTAGGATGGAGTAAGGGGCGGCCAGTGTGGTGGGATTGTCAAGAGCAAGGGGCAGGGTAGTGGGAGGTGAGGCCAGTGGGGTGGGGGCACTGGCTCAGGGCTGCAGCGGCCACACAGAGGGGTGTGGATCACGTTCCGAGCAGCAGGAATCCAGTGTTCGCAGCAGTGAACAGAGCAGGCAGGGTCCTTGCCCTCAGGAGTCATGAATAGAAGTAGCGACTGGAAAGGGAGGAGCGGGCTGAGGGAGAGCAGAGAGACTAGTTGGAAACCGGTCATGTTCATCCTGGCGAGAGACGGCAGGAGGAGGACAGAGCCAAGTGAGACTTATAATCACTACAATCAAAGGAACGCAAGTATTCACATACCCAGTAGAAAATGATTCCTGAGCTGTCATGTTCATCCTGGCGAGAGACGGCAGGAGGAGGACAGAGCCAAGTGAGACATAATCACTACAATCAAAGGAACGCAAGTATTCACATACCCAGTAGAAAATGATTCCTGAGCTGAAAAATGTTTGGGTAAATCAGCCAGTGAATTCCAGAGAAAATTAATGAAGAATCATATACCAGGACATATCCTGACCAAAAAAAATTTTTTTTTCTAAGATGATGGAAAAATATTACATGAATCTGTACGTGTAATTGGGTTACAAAGGGGAAAATTTAGGCTGGTCTTAGGCTTCTATATCCTGACCAAAAAAAATTTTTTTTTCTAAGATGATGGAAAAATAGTACATGAATCTGTACGTGTAATTGGGTTACAAAGGGGAAAATTTAGGCTGGTCTTAGGCTTCGCCTTGGCATTTCTAAACATCGGAAAACAGGGAGGGCAGTTATAATTTTGAATGAAAAAGATGGTGACGCAAGAACTCTGTATCCAACAAGTTGTCATTCATGTGGGAAAACAACAGGAATATACCCAGGTTTACAGAGAAGGATGTAGAAAATGTGCCACTCATGCATTCTTCGTAAGTCAACAACTTCCGCAAGAACTCTGTATCCAACAAGTTGTCATTCATGTGGGAAAACAACAGGAATAAACCCCGGTTTACAGAGAAGGATGTAGAAAATGTGCCACTCATGCATTCTTCGTAAGTCAACAACTT
>NW_007736138.1:6238-11611 GCF_000696425.1 Galeopterus variegatus | reverse complement strand
TAATGGAGTTAGGAGATATGGATTGTTCTTAACTTTCATTATCAGAGAAATAGAGGTTTAAAAATATATTTGGTAAATGTAAAAGTCGATCACTGGCCAAATTAAAAATAGGAGTACTACCTTTTAAATCATGGGAGATGACAAAAGAAAAGAGAACATTCTCTATAGCAGAAACAGAAAATAAAGGATTCCTAAGCAATAGAGATGCAGTGTGAAAAAAGGTTAAAAAAAAACCCAATCTGGTACTAAGATCTCAAGTGACTTCAATAAAACAAGGGACATGAGGCATGAGGAGTGGGGTTCAAGTGTATGAATCTTATGTTGTTTGGGGAGAGGTTATGGATTGATTTGATTCTTGACATTGACAAAAAATTTGTTTTGATATTTAACAAAATATGCAAGGACAACTACCAGAAACTCAGAAATGGAATACAGAACCTACAGACCACAAAAGGAACAAAGAAATGCTGCTGTCAAGCCTCACAAGGCAAGAAGTGAAATGAGAAACCAGAAACCATGGTCAACAGAAAATACGGAATAAAAATAGTAGGCATGAGTCCAAACACCCCAGTAATCACAATAGACCATTACTTGCAAATGATATGATAATCTCCCGAGGAAGGAAAGATAATCAACTGTAAGACTATTAAAGTTAAGAAAAACATCCAAGAAGAATGCCAGAAATAAGAGCAACATACTAAAATCAATAGCTTTTCTATTCGTCTGTAGTAATCAACTAACAACAACTTCAAAATGGCTAAGAATAAACTTAAAACAACATGTGCACGATAAGGAAATGACAAACTATCTAGTAGAAAAAGAAGCAAATGTTATGAATCAGTCAGTTCACAGAAGAAGAAAAACGGGCAATAAACATAAAACCATGCTCAACCTCACTAGTAATCAGAGATGTGGAAATTGAAACAACATTAGCATCTAAGGTGAAGAATGGTTCTTAATATTTAGTGATGGTGATGGAGTGGGAAAACAGACATTCCTATAGGAATGAAAATTGGTAAAGCAGTTTTGTAGGGCAATTTGGGAATGTTTTAAATTTAAATGCATATGTCTTTTGACCCAACAATTCTGCTTTCAATAATCTATTCTACAGAAGTATCTTGCACTCATGCCAAGATATTCATCTCAGAATTATTTATAATAATAAAAAAAGGGGGGAAACAAATACCCCAAAGTAGAGAAACAATCAATTAAATTATAGTGTATCCATATGTAGGAGAGTACCAAGAATCTGCCCCTCTTCTCGGCTTGTGTGCATTTAATATTTCACCTTGAAATAAACCTCCATTCAGGGGAGGATAACTTTAGTGGAATCCATTGTTTATGGCAGCGTATTTTAGATAGGCACCCCTTGCCCTGAGAGAATGGTGAAATGGAGCCTTTCGTGGCTTCATAAAAACAGGATTCTTGATTCTTACATGTCTTTGGTACGGAGGCTTGGTCTTTGAGAAGGTGAACTGATTTGCAAAGAAGCCCAGGGCCTTCTGGGAGAGAAGGGATGGTGATCTTAGCCCCTCTCCTTGGATAGTTGAGGTTAGGGAGCCCTGGTCAGGTGGAGTATGATCCTGATGTAGGTCTGCTGTGGGAAGAACACTGTGACTTCCGATAGAGAAATAACCATGACAGAAGGTAGATCTGGACTCAAAACAAGTATCCAGGACATCATAGGGAAAGCCATGTCTTTTGGCCAGAGTACCTGTGCATGCTATTGTGTTTTGGGATACTGGAGCTGAGTTGCAGCTCCACTAGGACAGACCCAGCCAGCAAGGCCATCAAGAGTAGAAAAACATCCACTGGGTTATGGGGACCAGGGTTCAACAGGAACACCATGTGGAATCAGTTGAAGGCTAACGACAGTGGCCTTCAGGGTTCAGGGCTACCTGGTCCTCCTCCATAGCAATGTGACTTCATCTCCTCTTACTGCCCCTTCACTCACTCTGCTTCAGACACGTCGGCCTCTTTATGGTTCTCCCAACACGTGGGCATGCTCCTGCCAAGTCTTTGCTCTTACTCTTCCCACTGTCCGGAAAGTTCTTTTCTCTTATTAACTCACTTCTTACAAGTCTGCTCGAATGCCACCTTTTGAGTCAGGCCTTCCTTGTTCACCCTTTTAAAAATTGCAAACCCCTTCTCCTCCCAGATGGCTACCATTCCCTACTACCTTTCCCACTTAATTTTTCTCAGCAGCACGTAGCACTTGACTTATATTGTTGATTGTATCTCCTGCCACCCTCATTAGCGTATAGCCTCCACAAAAGCGAGGTTTTTGTGTGCATTTGGTTTACTGTTTTATCCCCAGGACCTAGAACAATGCCTGACACATACCAAGCCCTCTATGAATATCTGATGGAAAATAAATATGTACTCATAGAAAAACTCTAAAAAAATGTATTAAGTGAAAAAGAAGCAGATTACCAAATAATATTTATAGTATCATGTAATTCATGTTAAAAAAAATTATGTCTGTGTTTGTCGGTGTGTGTAAGGATAATACGCAACTATCATGGAGAGGGGAGCATGATGGGGGTAAAGTGACTAATTTTTAAATTATTTTAAAATTAATTTTCCCCTTTGAATATGTCTGTGCCATTTGACAATTTTTAAAACATATGAGTAGTTATTACTTGTATAATAAAATCGATAATAAATGAATACCTTTTAATAACTTATGTGAAAAGGGTAACAGTTCTGGAACAAGGTCCTGACTTTGGGTATTGGCAGAGTATCTTGTATTAGATTAGTCTTCTTTAAGATAAAAATGATAAACTCTGGCCTAAGTATTTTAAAAATGGCTTGAAGCTACTGGAGAATGACAAAAACAGGCAGAAACTTGAGGGAATACAATCCTTAAAAGAAGGGAACCATGCTGGGTGAGACCCACATTTATGTGGCTTCTCCCTGGAGAGCACTTCCCAGTTCTTGTGGAACATATGGATAGAGAACAAATAGAAAGCTGCAGCTGAAGAGTCAGAGGACAGAGTTTGGGGCTGCCAGAGCAGACTGGAGAGCACTTCCCAGTTCTTGTGGAACATATGGATAGAGAACAAATAGAAAGCTGCAGCCGAAGAGTCAGAGGACAGAGTTTGGGGCTGCCAGAGCAGCAGGAAATAGTCGAGGAGGGAAAACCAGAAAGGAGGGAGCTACAGAAAGCAGAGCACCAAATCTATATATAAATTTCCCTCAAATCCTCAGCTGACTCCTCAACTACATGAGTGAAGAGACTCCAAAGAGATTAGGCGAAAATAACAGCTGGGAGCCTGGAAGAGCTGAGGAGAAACTTTAGCACTTGCACATTTTAGAGAAACAGTGTTTAGAGTGTGAGTCTCATTATGTTAGGAAAGCTTAAGAAACACCTCAGGATTTCCACTGAAATCTCAGAGGGACTGTGCTCAGGACCAAGAGATTCTCCCTAGGAATAAGGACAAAACTAAAATAAGTGCATTCTAATAAAGCATAAAAACAAGCCTCCACTAGTTCAAAGTGATACACCAGTAATTTAACTGCCTGCTAGAACAAAGCTCAACCCTGTTCAAAAGAAGATAACAGAATCCAGGTCTCCATGTTTTACCTACAATCTCGTACATGCACTACAAAATTATTAAACATGTGAAGAAACAGGAAAATGTGACTCAGTTAAGAAAAAAATTAAGATAATAGAATCCTATGCTCCAATAACCCAATGTTGGAGTTAGCAGACTGGATAACTGATAAATATGTTAAATAATCTACAGGAAAAGATAAAAACAATGCATTGAGGGATGGGGAATTTCAGTAGAAATATAAAAACTAAAAAGGAACCACAACTCTGTGAATGTGAATTGAATTGTACACTTTAGCTGGGTGAACTGTGTGGTATGTAAATTGTATTTGAAATCCCTGAACTAAAAAATACATTAACTGAAACACTAATTGCATAAGATTAAAGCAGATTGGGAAAATGGCCCCCAAAAGACCCTCCAAAACTTCACTCCTCCATAAAAGCAACAACAACAAATGGCAAAAAGTGGGTAAAATCAACTTTCTCAGAGCTCTGAAAATTAACCAAAGTTTTGTAGCAACCCGAGAAGAGTTTAATAAAAACGGCTGAATCTCAGTAAGAACAGCAAATTTTGTGGCATTTGACTTGCCCTAGTCTCATCTTTAATTCTCCAGATCAGCAGTAGCCATGAAAAATAACTGCCTGCATTTCCTCTTGGCAGCTACCAGAGGGAGCAAAATGGGAGCTAGAGCTCTTCCAAAAACTTATTTTCAAGGTATTGTAATTATTGGCCTTTGTGGTAGTTCCCTGGAAGAACCCAGTTGCAAGGCTGGCTTGAGGCTAGCCTAGTGTGAGCAGCCTTCTCCCTGGGGAAGGGAAGAATGTTTGTTGAAAACAATTACAGACACGTGCTTTACTTCATGTCTGCCTGAAGCAATGAATAACAGTTGGGGAAATTAAAAAAAAAAAAAAAGACTAACCAAAAAGCTTTTTTAAAAAGAAATTTAATTTAATTTTATCAATATACAACATGATTGATTTTTGTGTCCCTTTACCGAATCCTCCCTTCCCCCACCTGCTCCCTCCTCCCTCCCATCGACCTCATATCTGTTTGCTTGTTTTAACAGCTTCAAGGAATTGTGGCTGTTTTGTCTTCTTCCTGGCCCTCTGCATCATTTGTTTATGTATTTATTTATTCATTTTTAGCTCCCACAGATAAGTGAGAACATGTGGTATTTCTCTTTCTGTGCCTGACTTGTTTCACTTAATATAATTTTCTCTAAGTCCATCCATGTTGTTGCAAACGGAAGTATTCATTCTTTTATATAGCAGAGTAGTATTCCATTGTGTAGATATACCACATTTTTCATATCCACTCATCCGATAATGGACATTTGGGCTGGTTCCAACTCTTGGCTATTGTAAATAGTGCTGCAATGAACACTGGAGTACAGGTATCCCTTTGACCTGATGATTTCCATTCCTCTGGGTATATTCCCAGCAGTGGGATAGCTGGGTCATATGGTAGATCTACCTGCAATTGTTTGAGGAACCTCCATACCATTTTCCATAAAGTCTGCACCATTTTGCAGTCCCACCAATAGTGTATGAGAGTTCCTTTTTCTCCACAACCTCACCAGCATTTATCATTCACCGTTTTTTGGATATTAGCCATCCTAACTGGAGTGAGATAACATCTCAGCATGGTTTTGATTTGCATTTCCTGAATGCTGAGTGACATTGAGCATTTTTTCATGTGTCTGTTGGCCATTTGTATATCTTCCTTAGAGAAATGCCTATTTCGCTCCTTTGCCCATTTTTCAATTGGGTTACTTGGTTTTTTGATGTAAAGTTGTTTCATTTCCTTGTATATTCTG
>NW_007736138.1:0-5277 GCF_000696425.1 Galeopterus variegatus | reverse complement strand
TTCTCAGTGTAGTTTTGATTTGCCGGATGCTGAGTGATATTGAGCATTTTTTCATGTGTCTGTTGGCCATTTGTATATCTTCCTTAGAGAAATGCCTATTTCGCTCCTTTGCCCGTTTTTCAATTGGGTTACTTGGTTTTTTGATGTAAAGTTGTTTCATTTCCTTGTATATTCTGGAAATTAATCCTTTGTCAGATGTATATATTGCGAATATTTTCTCTCACTCTGTTGGTTGTCTTTTAACTCTGTTAATTATTTTGTTTGCTGTGTAGAAGCTTATTAGTTTGATATAATGCTATTTGTTTATTTTTCCTTTGGTTGCCTGCGCTTTTGGGGTTGTATTCAGTAAGTCTGTGCCCAGTTGTACTTCCTGGAGTGTTTCCCCTATGTTTTCTTATGAAATTTTATTGTGTCAGGGTGTATATTTAATTCTTTAATCCATTTTGAGTTGATTTTTGTATATGGTGAGAGGTATGGGTCTAGTTTCATTCTCCCGCATATGGATATCCAGTTATCTCAGCACCATTTGCTGAAGAGGCAGTTTCTTCCCCAGTGTATAGGCTTGGTGCCTTTGTCAAAGATCAGATGGCTGTAGGTGTATGGGTTGACTTCTGGTTTCTCTATTCTATTCTATTGATCTGTGTGTCTGTTTCTATGCCAGTACCATACTGTTTTGGTTATTATAGCTTTGTAGTATAGTTTAAAGTCAGGTAGTGTTATGCCTCCAGCTTTATTTTTTTTAGGTAGTGTTCTGCATCCAGTTTTATACTTTCTCCTCAGTATTACTTTGGCTATTCATGGTCTTTTGTTATTCTGTATAAATGTTAGTATAGTTTTTTCCATTTCTGAGAGAAATGTCATTGGAATTTTGATGGGAATTGCATTAAATCTGTATATCACTTTGGGTAGTATGGACATTTTCACAATGTTGATTCTTCCAATCCAAGAGCATGGGATATCTTTCCATCTTCTTGTGTCCTCTTTAATTTCTCTCATGAGATGCCCACAGGAGCTCTGAAAAGTTCCACCATATTCCTGGAAATTTACAAGGTCACACACATGTGTAGGAAAGAGGGGGAAAAGCCCTGAACTCTCACTTGTGGTTGACCTTGAGGTTCTGTGCAAGTAGGAAGTGAAGGCTAAGGTGGAGCTGTAAACTGCCTGGCTGAGTGTTGAAGTGCTGTTCCAGCACACACACAGAACCCCTTGGTAAAGACTGGAATAATTCATTGGTTCTAGTTACTTAAGGAAATTTTAGATCAATCATTAGCTGACTTCTAAGCTAACTGAGTAGAGACTACACACAACAAAGAATACAAACTTGACAGAATTAGTTCAGAAAAGTCACAAAATAAATAAATAACAATAACCACAAGCAGCAATACCAGCAAACATTGGCAAGGGAGGAAAATCTGATTTCCAGGTTACCACATTATAGTATATAAAAAGTCCAGTTTTCAAACAAAAATGATGAGACATGCACAGAAACAAAAAAGTATTCATAGGAAAAACGGAATCAATAGAAACTGCCTCTGAGGAAGCTAAGATGATAGACATACCAGACAGACTTTAAATCAGCTTAAAATGTATTTTAAATGTATTCAAAGCACTGAAAGAAACTAAGTCTAATGAACTAAAGAAAAGTATGAGAAAGATATATCACTATATATAGAATATCAATAAAAAGATAGAAATTATTTAGAAAATAACCAAATAGAAATTTTTGAGTTGAAAAATACAATAACTAGAATGAAAAATATACTGGAGGGCTTGAACAGCACATTTGAGCTGGCAGAAGAAATAATTAGTGATCTCAAAGAGAGCTTCAAATTACAAATGCAAAACCTGACAATTAGAAGATCAGAAAAGCAATAGAAGAATCAAACAGCAGTATAAAAAACTTGACATGACACAATAAACAAACTTGACCTAATAGACATCTATAAATCACTCTATCCAACAACAACAGAATGCACATTCTTATCAATTGCACATGAACTATTTTCCAAGATAGACCATATGTTAGGCCATAAAACAAATGTCAATAATTTATAAGGGTTGAACACACACAATGTATGTTCTCTGACCACATGAAATGATGCTAGAAATCAATAACAGAAGGAATGGTGAATTCACAAATATGTGGAAATTAAACACACTCCTAAATGGGTCAAAGACGAAATCACAAGGGAAATTAAAAATTACTTTTAGAGAAATGAAAACAAAAACACAACATGTCAAAACTTATGGGGTGCAGGACAAACAGTGTTCAGGAGCAAAATTTATAGCTGTAAAGTCATACATTAAACAGGAAGAAACATCACAAGTCAATAAACTAAATTTTCACTTTAAAAAACTAGAAAAAGAAGAGAAAATAAAACCCAAAACACATAGAAGGAAATTAAGATTAAAGCAGAAATAAACAAATACAGAATTGAAAATCATAGAGAAAATCAACAAAACTAAAAGTTAGTTTTTAAAAAAATATCAATAAAATTGACAAACCTTTAGCTAGACAGACCAAGAAAGAAGAAGACTCAAATTAGTAAAGTCCGGAATGAGAGTGGGAATATTACTACCAACCTTACAGAAATAGAAGGGATTATAAGAGAATACTATGAACTGTTGTATTTCAGCAAATTAGATAATCTAGACAAAATGGACAAATTCCTGGTATGAAACAAACTACTGAAACTGACTCAAGAAATAATCTCAGTAGACATATAACAAGTAAAAAGATCGAATTATAGTATTAGTAATAATAACAAAGGTAATAATAATGATATACTATTCACATAGAAAAGCTCAGGACCTGATGGCTTCACTGCTGAATTCTACCAAACATTTAAAGAAGAACTAATACCAATTTTCTTCAGATTATTTTTAAAAACTGAGGAGGAGGGACTACTTCCCAACTCATTTTGCGAGGCCAGCATTACTTTAATTCCAAAACTGGACAAGGACACAACAATAACAACAAAGAAAATTACAGGCTGATATCCCTGATGAACACAGATGCAAAATTCCTCAACAAGGTACTAGCAAACCAAATCCAACAGCACATTAAAAACATCAGTCAGTAGGAGTAAGTGGGATTTATCCCAGGGATTCACAGATGGTTTAACATACACAAATCAATAATGTGATGCACCACATTAATAAAAAGAAAGACAAAAACCATATGATCATTTCAACTTGTTATTTCAGAAAAAGCATTTGCAAAATTCAGCAGTCCTTCATGATAAGAACTCTTAACAAACTATGTATAGAAGGCATGTACATCAATACAATAAAGACCATACATGACAATCCCATAGCTAACATCATACTGAATGGGGAAAAGCTGAGAGCTTTTTCTCTTAGATCAGGAACAAGACACGGATGCTCACTTTCACTACTTCTATTCAACATAGCACTGGAAGTACTAGCCACAGCAATTAGACAAGTCAAAAAAAAGGCACTCAAATTGGAAAGGAGGAAGTCAAACTGTCTCTGTTTTCAGATGACATGATCTTGTATATATAAAACCCTAAAGACTCCACCAAAAAACTATTGGAACTAATAAATGAATTCAGTAAAGTTGCAAGATACAAAATTAACACACAAAAGTCAGTAGCATCTCAATCACTAATAGTGAACTATCTGAATGAGAAATCAAGAAAACAATTTCTTTTACATTAACTACCCTCCCCCACAAAAAAGAAAAAAAAAAGACAACTAGGAATAAACTTAACCAAGGAGATGAAAGTCCTCTACGATGAAAACTATAAAACTTTGAAGAAAGAAATTGAAAAGGATGTAAGTAAATGGAAAGCTATCCCATGTTCATGGGTTGGAAGAATTAATACTGTGAAAATGACTATCCTACCCAAAGTGATCTACAGATTTAATACAATCCCTATCAAAATACCAATGTCATTCTTCACTGAAACAGAAAAAAATCCTAAAATTCATAAGGAAACAGAAAAGACCCCAAATAGTCAAAGCAATCTTGAGAAAAAGGAACAAAGCTGGAGGCATCACACTACTTGACTTCAAATTATGCTACAAAGCTATAGTAACCAAAACTGCACAGTACTAGCATAAAAACAGACACATAGGCCAATGGAACAGAATAAAGAGCCCAGAAATAAATTAATGTACCTACAGACAACTGATCTTTGACAAAGGTGCCAAGAATACATATTGGAGAAAAGAAAGTCTCTTCAGTAAATGGATCTGGGCAAACTGGATACCTATATGCAGAAGATGGAAACTAGACCTCATCTCTCACCATATACAGAAATCAACTCAAAGTGAGTAAAATATTTAAACGTAAAACCTGAAACTATGAAACTACTAGAAGAAAACATAGGGGAAATGATTCGTGACATGAGGCTGAATAAAGATTTTTAATATAAGACTTCAAAAGCACAACCAGTAAGAGAAAAAATAGACGAGTGGGATTACATCAAACTAAAAAGCTTTTGCACATCAAAGGAAACTGTTATCAGAGTGAAGAGACAACCTACAAAGTGGGAGAAAATATTTGCAGACTATACATCTGACAAGGGGTTAATATTAAGAATGTAGAAGAGGTGCGGAGAGAGGGAGGGTGTTTCAGAAGTGATAGGTCGGGCAAAGGGCATAAAGAAATATCACAATTTGTAAAAATGCATATGCTAATAATAAATAAAAATTTAAAATAAAAATAAAAAATAAAATAGGTAACAGAAAGAAACTTAAACAACTCAATGGCAAAAAACCAAATCACCCAATTGAGAAATGGGCAAAGATCTTAATAGACATTTCTTGAAAGAAGACATACAAATGGTCAACAGCATATAAAAAATGCTCAATATCACTATTTATCAGGGAAATGCAAATCAAAACAATGAGATACCACCTCACTCCAGTTAGAATGACTATCATCAAAAAGAGAAAAGAGGTGCTCTCTTCCTTTCTGTGGTCCTGCCGAGGGCTCGTTGGGAACCTCCACCGCGCAGCCAGCGGTGCCCGCTAGGCAGAGCGGGTCTGGAGGCTCAAAGTATCAACTAACCATGGGAACAGAGGGAACTCAGAAAAATGCGTGCCAGGAAAAACACTAAAATGTTACAGCTCGGAAGAGCACCAAGTCCGCGCAAGTCAGTAAGACTGCAGGTTCCCATCAGAATTTTAGTGGCTCCCTGAGGCACTTACCTCAAAATAAGAAATTCAACCATGAGGTCCAAGATGGCGACGGGTCTGGAGCGGCCGTGCCAGGAGACAGCGCAATCCTGAGAGCTGTGCGCTGTGATA
>NW_007736137.1:67422-68253 GCF_000696425.1 Galeopterus variegatus | reverse complement strand
CAGCGGGAGCGCTGCTGCGCTTCCCAAGCGGCGCACTGTAGCAGTGCGCCACCGGGCCGGCAAATGGAGAGTGTTTTTAACTTTGTCTTGGGTGTATTATTTTCGTCTATGTATTCTGGGATGCACAGGCACATCTATTTCAATGTTTATTATAGTGTGTATTAAGTTTTTGTTCAAAACTTGTTCACATAAAAAGACATAATCATTTAAATTGTTAAGTTTGCAATGCGGATAGTATTTGTCAGTAATTCATATCCTAATTCAAAGTAGATTTTTGTGACAGGTTTTCGAGAAACATTGGTTATTAGTAAAGATTTATCAGCATAAATGGAATTAGCTAACAAGCACTTGCTACATTCTTTCATTTATTAAACTCTCAAAATAATCTGTGAGATTGTTACTATTTTTTTCCAATTTCACATAAGAAGGTGGAGGCCAAGAAATAATAAATAATTTTCCCAAGGTCATACAGTTAGTAAGAGGAAACAACGAGATTTGAACTTGTTAACACTAGATGCAAAGCCCACACTCTTAACTTCTGTGCTGTCTTCAATAAGTACATTATATTCTTTTCCATACCCAGGGAACCAACCCACCCAGGCAATTAACTTCTCCACCTCTGTGACCCTCTGTATATAACTCCAGATCAGAAAACATATGCATAAGTAAAACACTGAAAGTAAAGGAAGTTTTATAAAATCATTCTGATATAGTAAAATTAAAGCTGAGAAAGTGAGACAGGCAAAAAGAATACTAGTGAGAATTCCTTGTGGAGACATTTTTCAGGTTTCCATTTTGTTTCATAAAAGTTACATTTTAGATGGAAGCTCA
>NW_007736137.1:52675-66229 GCF_000696425.1 Galeopterus variegatus | reverse complement strand
TGTCAGAAAATTCTGTTTTACGGAACTATATTTCTTGATCATGGCTATACATTAGAATCAGACAGGGAGCTTTAAAAATTACAGATGCCCTGGCACTACCTCAGACCAATTCAACTAGAATGTCTCAGAGGGGTGCCCAAATATTGCAAATTTTAAATTTGACTTGCACCAAGTGATTTTAGACAACCAAGGTTGACATTCAATTCAATTAAGTATAATTTATCTTTCCTGGGTTAACATCTCCCTTTCGAAATGTATCTTTTTAATCAACATTTAAACATGATAAAAATCTCTTCTCTCTTAAAATCAAACAAAATTTCCTCAAACTAGCAATGCAGTCATAGGTCACATAATATGGTCAATGAGGAACTGTTTATGGTCAGAGCAATAGGCTACAGCATATAGCCTAGGTGTGTAGTAGGTTATACCATCTAGGCTTGTGTCTATGCTCTATGATGTTTGCATGGTGAAATCACATAATGACGCTTTTCTCAGAACGTATCCCCATTGTTAAGCAAGGAATGACTGTAACTATAATAGTAATAACAATTATACCTCTACTTGAGTCCAGATCCTGTTTTCTCCACCACTTAACTCTCCTATTATCTGCAAGATCGAACTCCTTTAAATAAGTGATTTAATTTATGGTGGCAACTTCCTCACTCTTTACTCCATCCTCATTCAAAAAACCTGACTTCCATTTCCACTGCATCGCCAAAATGACTCTTACCAAGTTGACCAATGACTTTCACTTCACTAAATGCAGGCAACAGTTTTGAATGTTCATCTTAGTTAATTCTCGAGAGCCCTCAACACTTTTGGCAATTTCCTCCTTGAAACACTTTCTGCCTTGCCTCCTCTGACACATAGTTTACTTTTTTTCCTACTTTAAACTCTCTTCTGTTTTTCTTTATTCTAGAGTTTCTCAAACTTTCATGAGAAGCTCTCTTTACCTCTTACTCTATTCTCTCTTCTTATTATAATTAAAATTATACAAGCATATTACAATCCATATAATAGTTAATCGATTTTTAGCCAAGATTTTTTCTCTGAGCCAATGTCTTTCTGTCTGAGCAAGATCTCTACTAGGCTGTTTTAAATGAATGTCAGAGTAAATATACTGAGAATACATTGTCTCCTCTGTCTCAAACTGATTCTGTTCTTTGTGTCTTCTATTTCAGGTTATGCCACTGTAATTCTTTTACTATGCAAACCAAGATGCTAAATTGTCTTTGAAATCTCTCACCAATATCTACTGCACCTCCAGTGGATAACCTCAAAAACATATATCAAATTTATATATTTCTTTCATTTTCTACTGCCTCCATCTTGGTCCAAGATACCATAATTTATTTCTAAGTGATTTATCTACATCAAGGCCATCTAGCATATCATAGCCAGAGTAATCTAAAAAGCAAAAAGGGTTATGTTCCTCTACTGCATAAATTTTACCAATATTTTGCTTTTAGGATAGAGACAAAATTCATCATTTAGATTTGCAAAACCCTTCATGATAAGCCACATCCTACTTCCTCAGATGTAAATTCTTCTATTCTTCTCCACACTTTGTATGTTTTAGTGAAGTTGATCTTTTTTGAGTCTTAATTACCTGCAGATCTTTACACATGTCATTTTCTCTTTCTGGAAAACTTTATCTTTAACAAATTAAAAACTACTTATGTTTCACATTCCAGATCAAACATCTCATTTTGAGGGAAAAATTTCTTCATTTGATAAATATATTTAGCTTTTACTGTTATTCATTTTTATAACTCCATATAACTTTTATAAATTTTGAAATTTATACTATATAATTAATCACAGTTTTAAAAATAATGTACATGTTAATTTGCATGATCATTTGATTAATGTCTGCCTCCTCTAGTCAATACATTTCTGGACAGCAGGGACCGTATCTATCTTACTCTAGATTTTATGCCTAGTGCCTTAGTATAGCGATTGACTCATATTAAGATATGGTAATTATTTATTGAATAAATGATAGAGTAATAATTGAGGACAGTATGCAGCTTTATTTTTAAATAATGAAAAAATAAGTTGTGTTATGAGGAAATATTAGATACATGGACCTTCTGCTGCTCTTAAATAATGACTTATTAAAGATAAACAATTTTTTTCAAATGGTACAATCAATCTAATGAGTAAGTGAATGATATAGACAAAACTTGTTGCAAGCAGTTCCTTTTATAAACTCACTCTCTGTGTCTAGAATAGAAGTATCGTGCCAATATAAGATACGTATTGGAGGGAAGTCCACTGCAGGGGGAAAAAAAAGGTGAACATGAGCCTTTATTATAGGGATCGATTGCATAAGTATTTGAAATAAAACATATTTCTCTCTTGTCTGCTCCAGGTACACAGAACTGACATCAATTTAATCCCAAATAGATTAAAATTTACAGCATGTGTATTAGTTAGCTCAGGCTGCTGTGACAGAATTGCCATATATTCTGGGTGGCTTAAGCAACAGACCTTTCTTTCTCACAGTTCTAGAGGCTGGAGAGTTCAAGATCAAGGTACTGGATGACTCAGTTCCTGGCTAGGGCCCTCTTTCTGGTTTTCAGAAAGCTGCCTTCTCACTGTGTCCTCGCATGGTAAAAAGAGGAAGCTCTGGTGTCTCTTTCTTGTCTAATGATGACATTCATCCTATCACAAAGGCTCCAACCTCATCTCATCTAATCCTAATTACCTCCAAAGGCCTCACTTACTAATACTATCTCGTTGAGGGTTAGCCATTCAACATATGCATTTTGGGGGGACACATTCAGTTCCTAACATTCTTCTCCTTGCTCCCCAAAATTCATGTCCTTCTTGCCAGCAAAATATATTTATTTCATCCCAATGGCTCCAAGTCTTATCATATTCTAGTATCAACCTAAAGTCCAAAGTTCAAAGTTTCAACTAAGTATATTAATCAAATATGGGTGAGACTTGAGATATGATTCCTCTGATGTAAAATTCCTCTCCAACTGTTTCAAAATTCCTTTGAAACTAGACAAATGATGTGTTTCTAAAACACAATGGTGAGACAGCATAGAATAGACATTCCCATTCCAAAAGGGAGAAATAGGAAAGAAGAAAGAGGTCATGGGTCCAAAACCTAGCAAGGCAAATTCCATTTAAGGAATTGAGCCTTAAGGCTCAAGAATAATCTTCTTAGCCTCTATGTTCTGTCTCCCAGACCAATTGGGGTGGCAGTGTCACACCAACAGCTTTTGGAGGCAGTCCTCCCCCTTTGACTTAGCAGGGCAACACCCACTACATGGCTCTCTGAGAGGCAGCTCTATCCCTGAGGCACTGGACAAGGGTATCCTGGCCCACTGAAACTGGCCATATCCTTTGAAACCAAGGAATAACCAGCCCTTTCCCTGGGCCTGTGCTGGGAATAGAAGTTTTGATAATCTCTGAATTACTTTCAGTGTTATTATTCCCTTTTCTTAGGGAATAGCACATGCTTGCAACCAAATAACTTTATCAACTTATCCTGTAGAATCTTAGAAGTTTGACAGCCTTTTTCTTTGCTTTGTCTTATCTTCATCTCCCTTAGTTCAAACTAGCAGTATTTCTGCAGGATGGCTTATTAGGTCCAAGTCTTTTTATCAAGTGCTTGCTCAGCCTTGCTGTTCTCTTCAAAATGGATAGGCTGACAATTTTCCAAACTGTTTAGTTCTGATTCCTTTTTGCTTAACAATTTCTTCTTTAATTTGTGTCTCTCTTCTTGAGTTTTACTATAAGCAGTCAGGGGGAACCACTCATTAAAAACATTTCTTAGTAATCTCTTCAGGTAAATATTCGATTTCATCACTCACAATTTTACCTACCACAAAAGCACTAGAATATGAACATAATTCGGGCAAGTTCTTTGCCACTTTATACAAAGGACCATATTTCTTCCAGTTTTGTTTATGATGTTCCTCATTTTTGTCTAAGATGTCACCAGAACTTCTTTTAACATTCATATGTATAGCATGTCCCTTAAAACTCCTCCAGCTTCTATACATTACCCAGTTCCAAAGCAGCTTCCACATGTTTAGGTATTTGTTACAGCAGCATCCCACTGCTTGGTACCAAAATTGATGTTAATCAGGGTTCTCCAGAGAAACAGAACCGATAGAATATATTATAAGGGGTCAGCTCATGTAATTGTAAAAGCTGAGAAGTGTCACAATCTGCAGCTGGCAAATTGAAGACCCAGGAGAACTAGAAGTGTGAGTCCAAAGGCCTGAGGACCAGGTGTGCTGATGGTGTAAGTCTTAGCCCAAGGGCAGGGGAAGACAAAAGCTGAGAAGTGTCACAATCTGCAGCTGGCAAATTGAAGACCCAGGAGAACTAGAAGTGTGAATCCAAAGGCCTGAGGACCAGGTGTGCTGATGGTGTAAGTCTTAGCCCAAGGGCAGGGGAAGACAAATGGTTAGCTCAAGTGGTCCGGCAGGGAGAGAACACATTTTATCTTCCTCTACCTTTTTGTTCTATTCAGGTCATTAATGGGTTGAATGATGCCCACCCACATTGAGGAGGACAATCTGCTTTGTTCAGTTTACCAATTCAAATGATAATCTTATCCAGAAACACCCTCACAGACACATCCAGGAATAACATTTAACTAAAAGTCTGGGCATCTTATGGCCCAGTAAAGTTGACACATAAAATTAACCATCACAGCATATGATAGTTTTTTTTTTTTTTTGTCTCCAAGAGCATGTGCAGAACTATATAGGACAATGAATCCTTACTACAACAATAACAACAAAAATATAACAAGGAAAAAGCTAAAGTCTTGCTCTAAAATAAGCATTGATTTGGGCCGGCCCGGTGGCGCACTGGAGAGTGAACCGCTTGGGAGTGCGGTGGCGCTCCCGCTGAGGGTTCGGATCCCATGTGGAGACCGGTTCCCGCTCACTGGCTGAGCGCGGTGCGGACGCAACACCGAGGGTTGCGATCCCGTTACTGGTCAGTAAAAAAGACAAAAAGGAAAAAAAAAATAAGCATTGATTTAAATATGAACATTTTGCTGAGTCTTCAAAAAATATACATAAAATTTCAAGTTTTCTTTACATCATTAAATATAAACTAAAGTGTTCATGATCTCCAAAAGCCAGGTTCTGTCAATGAAGTATCGACAATGCTCTTTTGGCAGAGGTAATAAATAGATCAATCACAAGATAGTGGCCTGAGGTGACAGAGGCGGGAAAAACCAAGCATGATTTCAGAGATCCATAATTTCAGAACCTTAAATTCATTCCTCCGCCAGGGAATTTTCAATGCTTCATTGGATTAAAGGTACTCATAAATTATTGCTTGAATTTTCATGATAGAAATATGATCCAATCCTAAACAAATCTAGTACTATGGGATAAGTATAAAGTATTTCTAAATCAGTATCTGTTACTAAGTTTCAGATATGTAAATAACAAAAAAATTTCATTTCTTTTTTTTTTTTGACCGGTAAGGGGATCACCACCCTCGGCACGGTGCGGTCTGCACCACACTCAGCCAGTGAGCTCACCAGCCATCCCCATATAGGATCCGAACCCGCGGCCTCAGCGCTACCAGCACCACACTCTCCCAAGTGAGCCACGGGGCAGGCCTGAAAATTTCATTTCTTAATGACTTTCTTAAGCAGATGTTTCCCGTCAAGATTGAGGTTATGCAAAATGGGTTTTTGCTACAAAAATCAGATACATTGGTAATATATTTGAATATGGATTCCAATTCCTTTAGGTCATTTTGATCTCATGAATAGAGGGTTTATACTGAAGGAGATAGATATATTTAAAACTGCCCTAATATAGGGCCAGCTGGCTTATATGCAGTAAGGAAATTTTACATTGCAGAGTAGGCACCTTTCTTTAATACTTTCAAAGAAGTAGATATTATGTCCTGAGAGAAATATATCTATACGGCTGTTTGATTTTTTTTTTTTTATAGTCTCCAAATACATTGAAAATATATTTCCTTTCCTTCTGTAAAAAGTCATTTCCATCTACTCAAACATTTTGTGGTGAATTTCAAAGGAGCTAGTGGCCTAAGAATAATATGTCTTGAATATCAAAGAATGTCAGTTTCTCTGAGCTGAGGTATCCCATATTTTTGAATAAATATACCCTACTTGGTACCTTTTCATTAAGAGACACTTGGGAATGTTTATGAAACTATATCTATAAATAATGTCCCTGTGTCGATGTCCCTTTATGATTTTCAGTTTAAGCCACTTGATTATAATGTTTTGAACGTTCTCTTGGAATAGATGAGTTTCAGGAGACTGGAATGCAGAAAATGGTCAAGTTGATGTTTCAGTTTTCTAAGAAATTGTACTAAGGAAGACGTTTTCCTTGGCTTTAACAAAAAGTTTTTGAAATGAGGGAGTTAGGAGAAGCAGGAAAAAGACCAAGCTAAAGACACTTGAATACTAAGGCAGACAACCCAGCAGAGGACAAAATATTTGTGGATTCTTATTTATCCGGTGATAATACATTTCAAGGCTGTCATAAGGAAGCTAATTAAAAAGAATAACCTATCAGTGCAGAAATAGCACGAAAGAAACTTAAGAATGCTATTTTGGAAGAAAATGCAATGTGAACTGGCAGATGGAAATGTTCGTTGTGATGCCTAGTGGCGATTGCTGAATACACCTTGTGACCGACACTAATTTTCACTGCATGTCCCATGTTCGTTAAGCATCAGTGTTGGGGAAAAGCCCAAGTTTTAATTTACTAATTGCCATTAGGATACAAGACAAGTTAGAGCAAAATTGGGCTGGATCAAGGAAAAAAAAAATCACCATAGCACTTTACACAGACTTTGATACCTGGGTTCTAATTCTAATTTTGCTACATTATGTGGGACATATCCTTAAGTAAGTAATTTTAGCACTCTTTGTACTAATTCTCTTATCTGCAAAATAAGTGACTGGTTTCAATGAAATCCAAGATACTTTCTAGCTTAAATATTTACTACTGTCTTGGTCCAGATCTCTATATAGTGTATCTGTGGCAACCATGGTGAACACCCTTTCATCATTTCAGCAAGTGACCAATTTAGCTTCGGCTGAGTATACCATAGTTCCTTAGTGCTGGCTTAGCATGTATACTTAGTACTTAGTAGGGCTTTGTATCTACTCTGACCCACAGTTAAATAATGTTAGAAAACAAAACAATCTTGCCCACCAAAATAAGATTTCATAACAATATAGAAGAGAGAGCAAGAACACAACATATTACTGAGTAAGCATTAACAGATTTACATGCATGAGTTTTGAATGAAACTCCTTAAGTTTCTCTGACAATTTAGCTGGTGACTAGTATCCCCAGCAGCCAGCAGAGGCCCTACAAGAGAGTACCAGCAGATGATCCACCTGCATAGGTCTCTTTCGGTGGCCTTGCCAAGAGAGATCAGATTGTGGGAATGGCTTCAATGACACAACAACAATGTGAAAGTTTAAGGTTTTCTAGTACTTACAGATCCTGGAGTGCAGGGGATGGGGGAGGTTTACATGGCATGCGCAGAGGCTACATACATGGAGGTCAAGGAGTGCTGGCAGAGAGAGAAAAGAGAGCCTGGCAACTAAAAGAATGTAAGTGTATTAGCGAATAGAGTGTGGGTCACTATAAGTGCACAGGCAAATGCTTGAATGGTCCCTTTCAAAGAAGGGGCAGGAAAGCAGGGAACACAGTGTGCTATGCATGAGAGATGTCTCTAAGTTCTTATCTCAGGCTACTGACTTAAGCAATTTGGGTGTGATGTGGACCTGGAAACTGTCAAAGGTGACGGAGCCCTGCCTCTGACACTGGAAAGCTAAACCTGTCATTCAAAATGAACAAAACAGCAACATAAAATTATAAACCTTCATTACAACATGTAAGGAAGCACCGCTGCGACTATTAAGTTAGGACAAAATCTGACACATTTTATATGTTGAAATAGAAGAAAGAGAAAGGAATTCTTTTATCTTTCTGAGAGACAAAAGGCTGTACCTCCTGACCATCTCCTGCTCATTTCAAGAGAAACCCTGCAGTTAGTCCTGGAGGCATGTTTTTACATATTTATAGGTTATTTGGCTTACAACTTTAGAGATCTCTGTAAAAACTGGAGACTGGGCTTAATCCTTGCAAAGATTTATCTTTGTTTCAAAGGTTGTCATAAAGACTCAAATTGACTGTTTCTGAGGAACCACTCTGAAAAAAGAATGGGAGAAATTGGTCTACTTGTCCTTTATAACAGAGAAACTTTTTTTTTTTTCTTTCTTTCTTTTTTTTTTTTTTTTCCTTTTTGAAACCTGTCCTTTTTGAGACCGGCCGCACCGCGCTCAGCCAGTGAAGGATCCGAACCTGAGGCGGGAGCGCTGCTGCACTCCCAGCGCCACACTCTCCCGAGTGCACCACGGGCTCGGCCCGAGGCGGGAGTGCTGCTGCACTCCCAGCGCCGCACTCTCCCGAGTGCACCACGGGCTCGGCCCGAAACATATTTTCATTTACTTTTATTTTTATGGTAAACAACCTCATATGGGCTTAATTACTTGGACCTCAACCACAACAACAACAAAAAAGAAAATATAGATTTCTGTTTAGACTCTGGAATTTTAATGGAAACGCTATGTATAATTACAAAGAGTAAAGTGCAAAGAGAATAACTTAACCCCAGACAGAAACCTTAGCATAGGAATCAATTGTAAGTATTGTGTAACAGTGTCACTGATTACTATTGTCTTTGCTTTGTTCTCTTAACTTTAATTACATTTGCCCAAAAACCCCCAGGTGCTGACATTTTTCACAGCTTGGAAAAGCATAGTACTTTATGAATTGTTATAACCCAGTGCTGTCTAGTAGAAATAAAATATAAGCTACATGTGGAATTTTGAATTTTCCAGTAGCACATGAAAAAGTTAAAAGAAACAATTAATTTTAATAGTATGTTTAATTTAATCCAATATATTTAAAATATTGCCATTTCAGCATGTAATCAACATAAAAACTATTAAGATATTTTACTTTTTATTAGCTTACTTTTTTGTAAACTGTTGTGTATGTTACTTTTATACTACAGCACCTCTCAATTCATACCATGCATGTTTCAAATGCTCAGTAGCCACATGTGGCTAGTGGCTACCATATAGAGTAGTACAATTCTATCTGAAATCATTAAGAACATGAAGCTTGCTCTCTGCAGTGGTGGTACACATATAATTTTCTTTTGAAGTTTTCCAATTATAGGCCAATGGGATTACTTTTTCCAATTTCTATTGCTGTCAGATGTGGGTTATAATTATCAACATCCCTTACTGGCCCTCTGAGTTACAGATCAGTTGAGAACCAGACACTAGTTTTATATAGATGTAAGTCAAAATAACAGGCTAAACTAAAAAAAAAAGAAAAGAAAGGAAAAGCTGCAGTGGATAATGTGGCTTAGATCTGTGTCTGCACTATATTTCTTAATCCTATTCCCTGTCTCTGTCATTGGGACTACTTGTCTGTGCAGGGTTGTGTAGAGAAGGCGGAGCTGTTACTTGTGTCTTCCCGTTAGAAAAGGAGCTGGGTGAACTGATACTGCTGGGAAGAAGAACCAGGAAGAGCATTTTTCCATCTTCAGCATCAGATGAACAAATTCTCCATTTTCGGAAGAAGGTAGTTTGGAAAAATTATTTCCAATTTTCCTTTACCCTGGGAACAGAATAGAAAGAGGAATAGTAAATTTGTCAAGCTAATCCTAAACTCCCGAAAGGAATCATATTTTAATTATAGCCAGGAAAACTATATAGCAGTGTATTAGAAGGAGGTACACTCAAAAGCTATTAACTAGAATTATGGGTGATTTTATTTGCAGAACTAAGGAAAACATGAAGATCTGTGTTAGCAAGAAGTATGCTAAAAAGCTTTTAACTAAAATTATGGGTGAATTTGTTTGAAGATTGACCATACCATGCCAATTAAAACAAAAAAACAAAAATGCAAATAGCCTATTTTTCTTACCTGACTTTCCAGTTCCTTGTATTACCCACAGCCCTCAGGAATCTGTCAGAATTTGACTGATTAGACTCTGAAAATAAATGCCCAAGGCCAGATATATGCAGCTGGGTGACTTATCTATTGTTGATTACAGCTGGTGAAAAATGGCTGACATTTCATGCCCAAAAGCATGGAAGTGGCCATATTTAAGGTTATTTATTTATTTATGCTGAGCAATCATTGACCAACTGGGATGACTTAACAAAAATTGGTTTCTCCCATTTTTCCTCATTGTGTATTTTTCTATGTATTAAAAAAAGTCTTCCAAATATGAGTTTGGCTTTGCATATATTTTCACCAAAATTGTGATGTGATTTTCAGATGCAATCACTAAAGAATCTGAAGTGGGAGGAAATAACATGCATTTGTTTATTTTGTTCACTCTCTTTCCTTAGATTTTAAACTTTCTTCTTTAAAAGAATTTTTTATAAAGGTTTTTTTCAGTATTTTACTTTTAGTACACCAAAAAAGATAAAAGATCCTGACATTCAGTCAGGTCTGAGGTTTCCTGTTTTGAAGGCTCATAAGTAGTTTAGCAGTTGGAAAACTATAGTTTAGATCCCTGAGAACCTTGGGCCCACATCATTAGGGCCCTGCACACCTGAAGCACCGAGCCCTGAGAGAGGAAGGTGGTCCCAGAGACCATGGAAGGTCATTGGAAACATGCTTTGTGATGACACAATGTTTGGAAGAGTTGCCCTTGTCAAGATCATCTACTGCTTCTTCCATTTCTTGATACCATTATGTGATACTCTTACTTTATGTCTTCCCTCTACTTCCACTAAATACCACCCATCTGTTCAGAATCACTTGTTAGCATTTTTCCTGAAATCTGAATAAAAATACAAGTTGAGGTATATGGCTAAGTCTGAAATAAATGACACTGAGCTCTCTAATACTGAGAAAATACAATGACTTTCAAAGAGAGAGAATTAGGGTCCTGGTCAAAGAGCTGGCAGGGGACCAGTCTTCTTCACAAATAAATCTTGAGTTGCATGAGTGAGCACTGCATTCATTTTTGTCTTTTCCAGAACTGAAAATCAACATGAAACTCATAAAATATTTGGATAGAGTTCTTAAGGATTTCAATTTATTTTTACAGCCATTTTTTTTTTTTGCATTCTTACTATGTGGCATGTACTTCCAGAAGTACAGATGACATCAACATAAAATATTCAGTCCTGATTCTAGGGATCTTAAACTGTATCAGCTAGACTGTAATAGATATGTGAACAAAGCGTTATGTTAACACAATGAGAGAGGACATTCTTTTCACAAAGTATCTCCAGAAACTTCCTTTGGAAACTTGGAGGAATGAGAACATTGTACTACCTTTAGTGTGGCACAGACATACTGCTGTTCAGGGTAAATCTTTGAAAAGAAAAATACACATAACAACTTTCAGTTATTCCTCCTACAATTTGCCTAAGTAACTGAATAATTTACTGAAAAAAATAAATCCATTTTCATCTGTTCTTTGGAATGATATAGACAAAGCTATAATATGATATACTCAGTGTCCGGCAAGTACCTAATGCCTGAAAAATCAGAGAAAAATATATTCCAACATTTGGCATCTTGGAGGAAAAGTACTTGAATAGATAACTGATTTTTAAAATGGTTGATTTTTAAAATGGTTGATGGCTGGGAGTGAGGTATAAAGGAGGAGAGTGGAGAGTAAAAGAGGGCAGAATGGTAAGCAGAGGAGTTAAACAGGATCCCTGCTGTTTCATGGTCTCATCTGACTGTGGGCCAGGTTGATGATATGATGCTCTTAGGTTGAGGGGTAAGAATGATGGAATTATTAACACACATTGGAAGGAAATTATAAAAAAGAGATTGCATTACACTGGTTCAGAATAGTGGTACTGGTACTAATTAGTGTTTGAAGTGGGGAAACATTGAGTCCTCTGCCATTTCTATTGTGATGTAGTTACTGAAGAATAATTCATACCAGAAATTCATTTACAAGGAATTAACTAATGTGGAAGATAAGCTATCTATGCTGAGTAATTTTCACACTTTTCTCCTTCTTTATAGTTATTTTCATGGTATCCTGGGCTATATCACAGTGGAATGAAACTCTTCAAGCAGAACTTAATGTAATATAAGCATACTGGATTAAACACTCAAAAATGTGTTTTTAGACCAAATTAGCTGCAGATCCTGGATGTTAGGTCTTCACATTCATTTGGGGACAAATTACTACAAAAGCATTAACTCATTTTAGCATGGATGACTGTACTTTAATTCTTACCAATATATGACTCCAGAAATATCTGTAGTGCCACAGTCTATTTAGTTTTTACTTGCTTGCTCTTTCTTTACACAAAAGTCCACACACATATAAAATGAGACCCTCTTAGCAGTAGTAGACAGCTTACATTAAATGTCCATATCATCATGGAGAAGGGTGCTTATTGCTCACCTGTTATAGGCAACAATATCTTAACTACTGGATTATGACTAGTTTTTGAACATTTGCAACCTTCTAAATCATGATCTTTTTCATTGTTCTCTTCATTTTTCTGATTGGGAAGGAATCAAAACATACATGAGCTAATTTCTACTACCTATGATTTAAGACTATGACCTTAGTACAAAGAGTATTTGAACTTCTCCAGGAAAGTCCAGAGACTAGGTGCCCTGGCTGGGGAGGTTCTAGGGGCCTTGAAAAACTGTAGGAATTGTCAAAAATTGTAACATGTTAAAATTTAAAATTTAAATTGTTAAAAATTTTGTAATTTTAGTAGTTTGATCAAAACTTCGAAGTCTTCCTCCCATATCCAACCTGTACTGACAGACATTTCTATGAGTCTCATCATTATTGCCTGATTTAGTACTGAATCTTCCTCAGTCCCCACAGTCTTTCTTTTCTCTCTTTCTTTTTTTTGTCATAGCATTGTGATCTTCTAATGTTGTATAATTGACTTTTTTCCCCCATCAATCATTGTTTCCCTGTCACTGTTAGCATGAAGGTTTATCAGGGCAGGAACATTTTTCTGGTTTGTTCTCTGATTTATTTCAAGTTCTTAGAACATTGTTCACCTCATAGTAGTGCTCCATAAGTATTTATTGACTGACAACATGAAGCTGACGTTTGACCAAGAGCGTAAATTACAAGGATATCTGCAGAGAGCTTGTTCCAGAAGGAGAAAACAGAAAATGCAGAGAGCCAAGACAGGAATCATAAGCTGCAAGAATGCCAGTGTAGCTAGAAGGAATGAGTGATGGGGGAAGAATAGGAAATAAAGACGCGTAGCTAGTAAGTGGTTAAGCCTAAATTTGAACTCAAACAGTCTGGCTTAAGTCTGTGCTCTTAACTTTTAAACCTAAGTCAATATCTAACTCTATCACTTTCTAGCTATGTGATTTTTTTTTTTAATTTTTATTTTGTCAATATACAATGTATATGATTATTATGGCCCTTCACTGACCCCTCCCGCCATCCTCCCTCTCTCCCCTCCTCCTCAAGAATGTCCTTTCCGTTTCCTTGTTGTAACAACTTCAAAAAAAGTATAGTTGTTATATC
>NW_007736137.1:48667-51483 GCF_000696425.1 Galeopterus variegatus | reverse complement strand
TCTTTTTTTTGTTAGCCATGCAAGTGGTTTGTCGATTTTAAGCAAGGTTCATGAATACACTCAACTCATCCCCTCATTAGTAAAATAGGGTGACCATCTCATAGAAATATTGTGGAAATAAGGTTAAGTGTTGTATTGTAAAATGCCTTACAAATGGATTATTATATATTTGACCCTTTTCCACTTACGTCCATTTCCTGATTTGCTGGGTACACTGTAGTTGTTTGGGAAAAAGAAGAACTTTAAAAAAAACTATCGGAGTATATCTGCCTCCAGTTCCCAAGTCTAAACCTGAGAACCATTAGCAAATTTAAGCTACCAAGCTGACCTCAAACAGTACTCTGAAGTATGAGGATGAAAGAGTAAATTCTCAAGTAAACTCAGGTTGAGATCAGCTGGGATTTGACCAACTGTCTAATCAGGGAACTACCCAGGGATGGACAAATTTTGAGTAATAACTTAGCCGGCTGTCAGCATCCAGATAGCTGAGTTTTCTGTCTGTGGTGTGAGATAAGAACCGAGGGCAGATAGTTCTAATTACAATCCTAGGCAGGGGACCTCCACTTTTATACTGGAGGGTCAATGCCAGTTGTATTTCTTGTGTCTGTCTTTAATTCACATGGAAGTAATCAGTAAACATTTACTCATGGCACTGGAAAGTAACTTCACCAGGTAGAATATGGACCTATCAATGTCAAGTAAAACTTAAAGGATTAAAGCCCTTCATAAGAAATTTTGACCTTCCAATAACCCAGCACATAATGCCATAACAGCCCATGATTGTGGCCAACATGAAAGATATTTAAAATTTTACAATTAAGGAGGGGATCACATTTCAATACTTTCTACAAATATAATGATTCAGCACTGTCTTGAATGCATGTCTGTGTAGGTCTTGCTCTCCAGTTATTCATTAAATGCAGTGATGTTCTTGCCACAGCCTCTCCCCCTTCCCAACCCCTAACACACTGACACCACCAATCACAGTTCTAGATATGTTGAAGAAACTTACCTTTTGATTTGGAATGAATGAAAAAAAAAAATCTATTGGTTTAGGTAAAAACCTTGATGAAGAAGAATGCAGTCTATCAATAACCATCATGGGGGACATCCATTAAACAGAGCAGGTGCTGTGTTGAGAGCCTGTAGTATTTTAGGGGTCCATGAACATGCTTCACTTTCTTTTAACATCAGAAGAACTAAACCTTCAGGTTGAAAAAAATAATCTTCATATATGGTATTAATATATTCTTTATATTTATGTGGTTATAAAATATAATTTTTATATTTTTTATGGAGGGAGGAATCCACTAAGGCAAACATGCTCTGGGACCATGTAAGTCCTAATGAGACTATGAACTCAATATATAAGGGTACTTCAACAAGTTCATGGAAAAATATAATTAAAAGACAATATGAATCTTTCCATGAACTTTTTGAAAACCCTTCATATGTTTTATGTTTGGAATATAAACATTGCCAAGGATTCTAGTAAAGCCATGCCATGACCATCTTTTTTAAATGTAACTTTCTTCTACTAAAGCCCATCAAGAAAGCAGGCAGCCACACACCTAGGGATTCAACTAGGAGGGAAGGTCAGACTGGCAAAACCCATCAGCACAGAAAGCCAGAGACCCTCTTATCCCAGCTGACGTTCTGCCTCATTCTGGTCTATGAACCTGAACAACAGCTCTGCCTCATCCCTTCTGTTCCTAAACGGGGCTTGGCAGCCTGGCTCTCATATCCTGACCTCACTTAAATTTGCTGGCTTTGCTTCACTCCAAATTTGTATTTTCAAGTTAGAGATCTAGTCTTCAGACTGGAAAGCAAAGCGTAATTCTCAGAAATTCCTTTCTAGAGACATTGTGTAATATATCCCCAGATTTACTGCCAAGTCACATCAGCGTTTCAGGACGGGTCATGCTTCAAGTCTTGATATTGAGCATGAGGGAAAATATTGTCCCTCAAAACTGATGCAGTTCTAATTATGACACAAGCTACTTCTCTGCTATGATCTTCAAATCTCATAAAATATCTATTCATTTCTCCCCAGGAAGAGAGCTTAAGATGTGGTGTTATTTCAAGTTGCTAATTTTTAAAATTATTATTCTGTAATCCAGCCTTTTATCTATACTAGGTCAGCAAATGTTAATTATATAGTATTAGCTTAATATCTTTGTTCTGTTATGGATATAACAAATCAGGCTTGGAAAAGCTAATTCTAGGAGGTATTTCTTTTTATTTCATTCTTTCATTCATTACTGATTTATTCAGTCAATGAAATACATATTTGATATATTTCATGCCAAGTATGGCTCATATTACTTTTTTTTTTTTTTTTCTATTTTGGTTATGTACCTAAAGTATTCCCTGTGAATAATTGAAATTTTATATCAAGTTTTATATTACACATACTTGACAAACAGACAAGAAAGTTAGTTTGCATCAGTTTGAGGAAGGGGTTTCTGTGAATTTGATAGACGTTGTAAATCAGATCCATTGATTTTAATGCATCACTCTTTCCCTGTTTCCTTGGGATGGAACTAGGAAATCTGTGATGGTCTATACTGAGCGATCGACACTGGGCCAGTGGATTAGAGCCTTAAGCAGGGATTCAGAGAAGAAAAATCAAGATACTATAAATATAAGGCAAAAATTAGATAAGATGGATATTTTTAATTTCTGTAATGATCTATGAATTTTATAAGGCATGCAAGGAGAGGAAAATTGTTAATGAAGATGACTTCTTACTGTGTTACCCAGGATAAGATATATTATGAAACCTCTGTATGTGCCATGAAAAGGGAAGAGAAAGA
>NW_007736137.1:47409-48295 GCF_000696425.1 Galeopterus variegatus | reverse complement strand
TTACCCAGGATAAGATATATTATGAAACCTCTGTATGTGCCATGAAAAGGGAAGAGAAAGACTGGAAAATTGTGTAGGGGCTTTTCACAACCTCAGTCTCGAGTTAATGTACTGCTTCTATTCACATTTTACTTGCAACCCTCCCGTGAAGGAAAGGGGCATGGGTGAGCACTAGTAATTATTACTTCAATTCTCTAATTAAATGCTCTCAGACATTTGATTTTGTCTGAGGAAACATTTTCTGGCAGCTCTGAAATCACACCACCTTGGCCTTATTTGGGCCATTGAAGAAAACTATTTACTATTTTTATTTCTGAACTTCTGTTCTTTTCTAATAATACTTTGTGTGAAAAGCATGGTTTACAAACTAGAATTACAGCTACCTATAAGGTGGTAGAGCATTTTAGCCTGCTAAAATATGTCCTGAGGTATCTGCAGGTAGTTCCTATCAACTTTTGTTGAAGGGCAGAGTTTGACTCAGGGAAATAGCACAACTTGCCCCTAAGGCTATATTTCATGAATAGAGCAAAGTTTAGAGTGGTTGAGTAGCTTTAAAGATACACCAGAATAGAATCAGTAGTTCAGGGAATCGATTGGACTTTTGAAACTAACTTAAAAAGTTGGTCCAAGAAGATGTACATGAATGTGAATTTTAGGAGAAATGATTTATGCATGGAAGAAATGTCTGGGGGGAAGAAGGTGAAAAGACAGGTCATGCATTTAGGAAAGTGGATAGCAAGATCATTTCTGTGGTTTGGGGGAGGATTTAATAATTAAATGAGAAACAAAATGAAATAAAACTAAGGTATCTGGAGGTGCACAGAATTAATTGAGATAGTGCATACATTTTTATTCACTTTCATTGATTCCAGGATAGATTTTTTTT
>NW_007736137.1:28551-46473 GCF_000696425.1 Galeopterus variegatus | reverse complement strand
TTTTTTTTCTCATACTTCAAACTTTCTTAAATTCATGTATATCTTAAAATCTATGACGTCTTAGAATCGTCTGCTGCCAGGTGGTAGTTGTGACAGTTCTGTAAAAACCTTCCTTTGACACATTTTATAACATTAGGAAATTGCATCAAAGTGTCTAAGATTAGAAAAAACATGGCCTTGTTAAACCAAACATTGATAGATTGCTTGTAAGAAACATGGCAGTGCAGAGGAGCAAATAAAAAATAAAATGCCTACATGTTACTCCCAGTGATGACCACAGGCATACTCACATAATAATTCCTTCTTACCCTCTATCTCAAAATTTCTACTCCTTTGGGAGTGTGTTGATGAGGAGTGAAATTGATAGGATGCAGTTAATGGAAATTTGGGGCCAAGAATACCAGGAACCTGGAAAATCAGATCTTGAATAAATGAATGCTATAGACAAAGTTTATGTGCTGTTCCCCTGAAATTCATATGTTGAAACTTAATCCCCAATGTATTTAGAGGTGGGGCCATTGGAAAATGATTAGGTCATGAGGGTGGAACCCTTGTGAAGGGATTACTGCCCTTGTAAAAGAGGCCACAGAGAGCTCACTCATTCATTCCACCATGTAAGAATACAGCAAGAAGATAGGCCTCTCCGATCCAGGAAGAGGGTCTTTCCCCAGAACCTGACCTACTGTCACCCTGAACTCAGACTTCCACCTTCAGAGAAACAGATTTCTGTTGTCTGTAATCCACCCAGTCTATAGTATTTTGTTACAGCAGTCTGAATGGACTAACACACTGAGAGTTGACTCTGTTTCTCCTTTGCCTCCCTTTCTATTTGCCCATTTCAATTAAGCCAAAATGCCCAGTTTACTAATTGTAGTTTTGGCAATCAACATATTTTGGGGGAATTACAAAAAGGGTTATTAAGGAATATAAATAAGGTAACACATGTAAAGGACCACAAATGTGGTCTGCCACACATAAGTAGTTATTATTTTACTCATTTTATTTAATTATTGCATTGCCATCATTTTAATAGAATCACTCTTCTAATTTAAGCTCATGAGATCAATTTAAATATTTACTTTATTTCTTTCTCTCCCTACCCTACTAACCTGCACAATCCTCCCCCACAAACTCTTCCAGTCATTATCACTGCTGACTCTTTTTGCATTTCTACCTTTTTTTTTTTTTTTTTTTTTTTTTTTTTTGATTTGAGCACATTTCTATCCTCTTCACCTAACTATGTTTTACTTACACTTTCACAATTTCTGGGTATTGATCTTGAGGGTCCCCAGAGATCTCTGCCTCCTCAATCTCACTTAACACTTATGTCTAGACAGATTTAAAGTCTAGCTCTACATTACTAACTGAGAGACTTTATTTTTCTTGTCTCTAAAATGGAGATGATAATTAAACCTATCTCAAGAAGTTGTGAATTAAATACCAGAATTCTTAATGCCCAAAAGGGACTTAATAAGTATTAATTCTCACCACAACTCTCAGGGCCAGATGTTAACTCTGCAAATTTGTGTATGTTCTAGCTAAATGTATTTTTAATTCCTCGAAAACAGCAGATATATTCTTCTATAGTATGCACTTGTTTGGGGTCCTAGCACTGCCCTTTTCATTTAATGTATTAAGATAATACTTGTAGATCTGTTGATCTAGGAATTTAAAATGCATTGTATGACCTGAGATCCTTGTGGTAATGAAATTGTTCTATACCTTGATTGTATTGATGTCAATATCTTGGTTTTTATAACTGTGCTATAATTTTGTAAGAAATTACCATTGGAGGAAACTGATAGACGATACAGAGGATTTCTCCAGATTATTTCCTGAAATTGCATTTGAATCTACAATTATCTCCAAAAAAGTTTAACTTTAAAAATATATTGCATGTTAACTACAATTCTTTGGTGTTTCTTTTGTTGTGACAGTGCCTTTTGTTTTGTTTTATACAAATCGAGAGGTTACAGATAAAATCTTAAACTAGAAAGAACAAAGAAAAATTATTTAAGTAATCTAAGTAAGCACATTTGTCTCTTTGTAAACTATTAAAACCACTTAAGCCATCTAAAATTGTTGGACACTTGGGAGTTGTATATACTCAGTGGCTCCAGTTAGAGTGTGTGAGTTTAAATTTTCACTTCTTTTGCCAATTTAATGCCTTATTTGCTGTTGCCAGCTCCTCTCCTCAGGAGTCATTTCACCTTCCCAAGCATTTTATCACCTCTCACACAACCCATCTGTATTGTTCCGGGCTAAGTGTAGCAGAAGAGAACTGTGCCAAGCCCTCTGTGGATTCAGGCACCTTCCCCCACCATAGAGCTCCTGGGCCTTTTGGAAATAACTTTAACTGCCCCCCCCCCTTTTATGAATAAAATACAAAATAGCTTGAATCATCCAGTGCTGAAGATGTAAACAAAAAATGCCAATGTGATTAGAGGACCATTTTCCCAGGTCTCAGCTGTTATTTTAGATAGCCAGTGGGGAGAACCCTAATTAGCGTATCTCCAGGGCCGCTGTGTCCATGAGGCAAGGGCAGGTGTTGGTGTGCCCACAATATCCAGGGGAAATCCATTCACTGGCTAATGCTCTGTGTGTTTGGAAATACATGCAGGGACTTGTAGTTTTATAATGTAACTTTGGATTTAAGTATTTTACTGTAAGATGTTCTAACAATGCATTTGGAAAGAATTGCTAGCTGTTTCTTCTGGAGAATAGTATTTCTGTTTGAAATAATAATAGCAATACCGAGAGACAACAAACATTGCCACCTACCTTCTATTATGGAAGTATTTTTATCCCTGGGATGTTTCAAATTGAGGGAGTAGCTTGGCTTTCTGAAGGCCTACCCTAGTAGAATTTTGTTAAGATAGGGAGAGGAAATACAAAAAACAGGAAGGAATTACAGATGTCAATCTCTCTCCTCTTCATTTCAACCACCCTTCCTAATGGAAGATAAACCCTAACACCCTTTCCACACTCTCACATTGCTAACTACAGAGTATCTCTCTGTAGCTTATTTTCCTCTTCACTGAACTGCCTGTTATGTTGCACTTAAATAGACTTGGATAAAATAAGTTTTGTGGCTGAGTACACAATTTGAATTGCCCTAGGCTAATCTTTCTTTAGGTGACCTGGATAATGGAAAGGATATTGGAGTGGACACATATGTGCATGTGTTTAGCGCATAGAAGGAGGTCTGGAAAGACATGACCAATATGATAACATAAAGTGGAAGTGGGGTAACCAAGATTGGAGGATGGAGGCTAATGGGTATTTTAGTTTTCTTTATTTATAAGAAAGAAATAATTATGTGTCATTATGGAAAAAATAAAGTAAAAAATATTCCAAAGGCACTCTTGTTTTGAAATATCATGATTGCTACCAGCCTGTGGGTAGATAATTCCAAAATGCACTTCCATAGAAGCCTGCACTTAGAAAATACTAATGATACAGATAAGGAATCACTTTCTTCACTTCCCCATCAAATCCCAGACCCGAACAATGACTTCAGGCCTGCTTGCAGATATTTAGACAAATGAGCTGAAAAAGGCAATTGATATCTGCCATTTAATTCTCTGCTTGGAGGTTTTTGAATATTTTTGCGACGGCTTCTTTCTTTCTGTTCAGTCAATCGTATTGCTGTTCCCAAACTGAATAGATTGCATCTATAAATATGTGAGTAAATACCATTATAACTTAACTACTCTATGATAATCAGGACTTCTACTACTACATCTCAGTGAAATGACTGCAAGGTTGGCAAGAGTCAAGAACAGCTGTTGTTGTTTTTAGGCAATTTATTACCTGCAAAGGTGTTATTTTAAGTCTCTGAATCCTTCCTAGAGATAAAATGAAGTACTTGGAGGCAGAGAGATATAGCAAAAATTTTGAAATCTAAGCTCATTAATTCAGCTGTTTAAAGTTGGGAAAAATATCAGGAATCAACAGTCGAGGCTTGGCTTGCCCTCTTGCATTAAACAAATTACCTGAAAGTCCAAAAGTTGGTGCAAGGATTGGAAGGTTTATTCAGATTACTGATACTCAACTAAATCTCTAACCAAGCAAACAAACAGAGAAAAGAGGAGCAGTGGGGTTTAGTTTACCCTATTCCCAATTGGCGAGGCCAACCTATTCTATTGATACAGTAATTAATAAAAGCAGTTCCCCCACCTTTGTCAGCACAAAGAAGAAAAGTATCTCCTAGGTTTAAATCAGAGAAACAAAGCATAGCCAGGAGCCCTCCAAGGGGCACCTACACGGGACAGCAAAAGAAGGCTCAGAAAATCAGAGAAAGATAAAGAGAATTTTAGTGGCTTCCAGACTTCCAGTCACTGCGTGGTGTGGGAATGAATCCCACCACTCTCATGAATCCCCCGTCAGGGGTAACCTGCTCAAGCAAGGCCTTCACGGTGTAGGACTGGCCTTCCCACCTCTGCTAGTTAACTGTTAGGGCAAGCCACTGCCGGCCAAAGGGAGCATGCTTCTCAGAGGGTGAGGGCAGTGTAAGGTGTAGTTGTCCGGCAGTCGCTTTAAGGAGGAAGAAAAGGGGGAAAAGGAGAGTAAAAGAGAATAAAACACTGCCTTTTCAGATTTTAAGCTGGGGACTCCAGGAGAGACTTACCAGCCGCAGAGACATGGGAGCAAAATAGTCCCAGTGGCCACCTGCCTCTTGCTGCTAGAGTCTTCTCTAGTGCCCAAAGCTTTCCAGTTTTCACCAGTGACTAAATTAGGCTCTTGGATTCCAAAGTCATAGAAATGAACAATGTCCCCAGCAGTAAAACAAGCAATGCTTTATTAAAAGAGAAGATAGACTTATGCATAAGGGGAGTAGCAGCAGTAAAGGTAGCCCCCCAAGGGGAGCCTGTTCAGGGTCTTTTACAGGGAAAGGAGTTAAGGGGTAGAGGCCAGCATCACTGGAGGTGGTCCATTCTGTTCTTCCTATTTGCGTCATGGGTGCATTTTCAGTAGGTCCAACATGGCAGTGGTGTTCATCATTGTCACCCCCAGGACGGTCATGGTAGCAGTCACCCTGAAATTGTGCACATGTGGGAATTCCTAAGGGGTCTTAAAGTTAATCTGTGACTTTTACAATTATGGCAAACAAGCCTTGGGGAGGAGTTTTGCAGCTCAGTAAATATCTGTTTCCTTTCTTATCTCAGCCTATTTTAGTAGGGTAGCCCATGGGGTAATCATTTGCCCTGGAGGTCTCATGACTGAGGAGTGGAAAGGTAACAAAGTGTCCTCTGCAGGGAAAATGGAATCGGTTTGGTTCACAGGCCTAGCCCTCCTGTTTCAAAACTAGGTTTTGTTTTTTTTTTTTTGACTCATCATGTTTTCTTAAGTTTTACAAACATTTTAGTCCTTTTTGTTTGCTTGTGATGCAAGACCATCCCAAATACTCTGATGAGATTATTAAATAACCTAAAATAACTTTAAAAGTTACCTTGATTTTTTAGCTATTTGGGTTATTTATTTAGATATAGCCATGATAAGGAGAATGGAGGTATGATAGGAAAATATTATGCTTTCTTTTATTGTTTTTATTTTTGTTGCTATTATTGATGATTGCTGTTATTTCTTTTTCATATACCTGAAGTGATCTACAGCAAGACACGTGAAGACTTAGAAGAGGGTAGAGCATATAACAGTTCAACTTCTCTTCCCCTCCATGGGTGTCGATCTAAAAGCACACTCCCTAATAATCCTCCTACAGGCCAATCTCCATCTCAGTCTCTGCCTGCTTCCTGAAGAGCCCAATCTGCAACAAACCTTGAGCAATGTCAGGCTGGTTAGTTAGTGTCATGTTCTTTTTCCTGCCCATAATCCTGCCAACTGGGCCAATTGTCAAGCTAGAGCTGGGTCTGGAGCTCACAGACCCCTCAAGCATGTTGTCCAGACTGGGTCACAAATACTTCACATGCCAGGGTGGTTCCCCAGACCCCTCATACACCAGGCTGGGTCACCAGACCCCTCACACACAGGTCTATGAGCTAGGTAACTGGCAAACAGGTCCTTGGAAGCCGTAGGTTGGAGAGCATGGCCACATGGAGCAGACTCCTGAGGCACTCAACACCAGCCAGGCAGCAGCACTGTGCATGCGCACTAACTCCACCCACACATAACTTGCTTACAAAGAATGTGCCGCACCACCCCCAACCGTACCTAAGGTGAGGGGGCATGATTAAGTTATTCTATTTTCCTTACAATACGCCCTTTCAATGTCCCTCGCTGTACAATCTGTGCATTCAGAATCTTCTGCAATGTTCCCTTAGAGAGGATAAATGACACCTACATTTATATAAGCTATTGTCCGTTCAATATGCCTTAAGGCTTGTAGTTCTGTCCTTTTAACTATTAGCCGCATATGTCTAGTTAGTAGTCATCATTGGTGTGATCCTCCATGTGAATCCTGCAGTCATACTGATGGACAGTTCAATACAAATTCAGTAGATGATCATGCCAATCATGTGACTGGTGCAGTGCCTGCAGCCAGAACACTAGGTGAAAAGAGAGAAGAGTTATTGGTACCAACAGGGGAAGTTCTCACCCCTCTTTACCCACATGGGGTAAAGAGCTCTCCAATACCCTAAAAGTCCCAAATATGTCTGTGTCTGAGCTACTGTTGTGGGTTGAATGTATGCCTGTATCTTATCTATAATAGCTTCTGGGATGCTATTTGACTCCTAGGAATTTGATTGACAGCCAAGGTCCTTGCACTTTGGCTGTGTTCACTGTCCACCCACATTGTTCTAAATGAATTAGCAGTGTTGCAGCTGCCTGGGTTAAATCTGTAAGAGAATCAGAGGTTGATAACAAGTCATCAATGTAGTGAAACATTGTAACCATGCTGGGCCTAGTCCACTTGGCCAAACTATGACAGATGGTTGGGCTATGCAGATAACCTTGGGGCAATACTTGAAAGGTCCCATGTCTTCCTTCCCACATGAAGGCAAACTGATCTTGGCTATCAGCTGAGATTGGAATAGAGAAAAAAGCATTTGTAAGGTCCAATACATAATGATAAGTCCCCAGCCAAGTCATCAGCTGATCCATCAAGTCTTGAACTGAAGGCATAGCTGCATGCAAAGGAGGCACTACTTTGTTCAGTTCTTGATAATCTACAGTCATTCTCCAGGTACCATCAGGCTTTTTCACTGGCCATACCAGGGCATGAAATGGGCTCTGAGCTGGATGAATAATGCCAACTTTCTCTAATTCCAATATAGTGGCACTTATCTCTGCATGTCCACCTGGTAGGCCATACTGCTTTACATTAACTACACATCTTGGCTTGGGTAACACCTGTGGGTCATGTTTAGCATAGCCTCATAACCCAGGCTTTACTGTCCATATTCACAGCTGAAACTGTCCAACTGCTGTTTGCAGGTGCAAACCATAAAGTACATCCATACCCAAGATGTACTCAGCTATGGTGGATATATATACAGTAATCTTCCTATGCCCAATAACAATGACACAGCTTTGACCTCAGTAGTATGTCCTCCATAGCCATCTATACAAACTGTGGCCCCTGGAAACTTATTTGGATTTCCACATATCAGGCTACATTCTGCACCTGTATCCACCAAAGACAAAACATGCTGCACATTTGTCCTCAACCAATATATTATCAATTCAACATGAGGCCTCCAGTCCTTGCCTGCCCCCAAAAGATGAGCACCTTGGTCTGCTCCCTAATTGAAATGAAACAGTTCATCTGCCTCCTCGGGAGCAACAAAAAAGTCTTTTAAATTAACTGAATGTACCTTGCTACCTGTTTCCTGACGTTTGGTGAAACACTATTCAGGGTGCAATTGCTGCCACAAGGCAAACAGGACTGCATTTGGCTGCCGGTCAATTTTCTTTTTATCAAACCCTGCTGCAAGCAAGTCAAGCCACATCTGCTTATGGCTAGTCTTGCTTGGTCCCCTTGGGATAAAATCCCAGTCATTTCTTGGGCTTTTGGTCTTAGCCACCTTTCAGACCCATTTTGCTTGTCTGCTATCCTCTGCTTCACCCAAGCTGGCTATCATGGTTGTTACTTCATGTATAGGACAACTAATGTATGGGGCCAGTATGGCCATCAGTGACCCAAAGGACATTGATGGGGCATTTTGCGGCACTATGTCTCTCATGCTGCCTGTAAAATTTTCATCATTTGGGCCATGAGAGTTCACATTAAACATGGACCACCACATCCCCAACTCTTGAATGATTTGGACCAGCTCAGCATACGTTTGCTACTTACTGACAATCTTGGGCAGTTCTGCAGCATTTGCACTCATAGTTCAGGCAGCTGCATTCACCCATTCCATTAAGGAGTGATTACCTCACCCTTGTGCATATCTGTGGCTATTCTGTAACAACTGCCTCAGGGACGGGTGTATGGTAATGGAGGTCAATTTCTCCACCTCCTCACCAGAGCACACCACACTCTCCACCCCTAGGTCCCATAACTACAACAGCCAAGCAGCCAGGTTCTCCCCATGTGTCTGACTAAATTGTCTTCCCAAATCAACCAGTTCAGCCTGGGTATATAGGATATGGGTGGTGAACTGGGTCACCTGTGGATCACCCACCAGTTGTCCATCCAGTCCCATAGGCTGCTCGTGTCTCAATTTCTCATGCACAACAGGTCATGCCTGGAGACACATGGATCCCCAAACTCATCACTGGGTTGGTCGTCTTCCCTTGTGTGAGAGGCAGGAGTGGCCAGTCACTGCATGTCATCTTCCAGGATAATCATACTTGCTTCCAACAATTCTGCTTTCTGCCACAAATCTCGATCAGTTTGCAGCATAGTTAACAGCAGCCAGGCTCCGGTTGTAAGACCTGTGCACCATGCACAAATCCCACACATCGGGATGGCTCACTTCACAAAGACCATGAGACAGAGACTGTTGCAATCAAGCAAGAGGAGTTTTATTCCAGCATGCTGGGGTTGCTTCATCTTCAGAACAGAAGTGGCCCCGGGCTCTTAACACAAACACTTTTTATACAGTTTTTAGACAGACTTTCGTAACAGGATGAGTTGCTGATTATCTGAGGAGCCTTAAGATTTTTGGTTAGGCTTAGCAGGCTGGGACCCCGATAAGGAACAGTGCATTTCTCAATCGTTTATCTTCCCCAGGGTCTGGCCAGGTGGCCTCTAGATAAGGAACTAGTCAGTTCCTGGAACCAGGTGGTTCCTGGAATTTTAGTGTGTCTGGGTCTGCCTGACCTTTTAGAAGCTGCTTTATTTAAAATGTCTTTGGTTATGTTTTCCCATTTTTAGCAAGCATTTACAGAAGCAAATTGTGCAGGTTAAAGTTATACTTTCCTTTTACACGGTCAGCAGAAAAGTGGCCACCGGGCACCACATGCTCAAGGATAGCCACATTTTGTCTCCTTCCCAAGGGGTTTTCCATTGTAATGCCTGGTCTATGCTGCCTTGCAGTACAGTGTGCAGCACCAGATCCCAGTCAACAGGAAGGTAGGGTAGAGCATATTCACAAATAGCCACATTTCTTCCTTCTTCAAAGGGCTTTCAGCTCCTGTACCTGCTCAGAATTCTGCTGACTGTGCCAATTGTCACACTCTTTTATCTGCCCATCATCCTGCCGACTATGCCAATTGTCAAACGAGGACTGGGTCTAGAGCTCACAGACCCCTCAAGCCTGTTCACAGACTGGGTCACAAACCCTTTACATGCAGGTCTCTGAGCTAGGTAACCAGCAAAAATGTCCTCAGAGCCATTGGATGGAGAGCATGGCCACAAGGGGCGGATGCCCAATGCACTCAATGCCAGCCAGGCAGCGGTGCCACCCATGCACACTAACTCCACCCACACATAACTTGCTCACAAAGAATGTAGCGCGCCACCCCCAACTGGTCCTAAGGCGAGGGGGCCTGACTAAATTATTCTATTTTCCCAACAGTTAGTTCAGTTGGTTAGAGGTCAGTATTGTAACACCAAGTCAAGAGTTTGGATCTGCATACCAACCAGTTGCCAAAAATAAATAAATATATAAATAAAATGTGGAGGAAAAGAACAAAACCAAATAGAAAAATGGTCAATAGACATAAACAGGTAGTTTATATAAGTATAAAGAAATGACCCTTAAACCTGTAGTAAGAAGTTCAAATTTACTCATTATAAGAGAAATGCAAATTAAATATGTGCCAAGACACCTTTCCTAAACTGTCATACTAACAAAAATGAAAAAGTCTGATAAAATATTATATTGATGAGACTATAGGAAAATAGGCAGACATATAGTGCTGGTAAGAATGCAAATTGGTATAACCATTATGGAAAGCAATTTTGTAATACCTAAATAAATCTACACATGTATTTATTTTTTGACCCAGAAATCCCACTCTCAGTAATTTACCATGAAGATACAACTCCAAAAATATAAAAATGCATATGTACAAGCATTTTTTCTAGTGTTATTTTTAATTGCAAAACATTGTAGACAAGCTAAATGCTCATATTTAGGATTTTGGGTAAATAAACTACAGTAAACTCACACTTTATACTACATTGCAGCTTTAAGAAAGAATAGAGGAAGTCTCAATGAAGTGATATAGGAGATTTTATGTATACATTAAGTACAAAAAGCAAATTGCTAAAGTTTTTTTCTGTAGGAAAGAGGGGGAAATAAGAAAATATGGATGTATTTTATTATTTATGCAAAAATGAACACAGGGCTGGCTGGTTAGTTCAGTTGGTATGAGTGTGGTGTAATAATACCAAGGACAGGGTTCAGATACCCATGCTGGCCAGCTGCCAAAAACCAAAACAAACAATCCCCCCTCCAAGACAACATAAAACAAACACAGAAAACATGAAACAGATATTAATGAAATTAGTTAACTGGAAGGTCGAATGGAATGAAGTTGAAGGACTTGTAAGGCAGAATTACACTTTTCTGCATTTGACTTTGAGAACCACCAATATTTTACATATTCAAAAAAAAACTTAACAGGGAAAAGGGACAATTAGAATACAAACAGAAACAAATTAACTTAAATGTATTTGACATTAATATAACCATACCAAGGGGATATAAGGATTACTTCAAATTGCTTTTGAACCCAGTTTTGAGTGTTATTGGGGACATATAATTGAAGACAAAATTTTCTGTCAGTTCAGAAAACATCTCCACAAAGATAGTGAAGAAAGTAAACACTTATTATTGAATAAACATTAAACTAAAATATGATGCACATCTCAGGCAATCTGCTCAGATATTGCAAAGACAGAAAAAATCTCACCTTTTTTGTTGCTTTGCATTGCTTTGCCCCCCACGGATTTGTCACCCCACTTCCCCTGGGTAACGAAGATGAAAGGATTACTCAAAGCCCATCTCTTCTGAGCAGTGAGAGGCCCCGAAGTGGTTAATCTCTTGGAACCCTCAAGAGAGAGGGATCCCTTCCTTGGGAAATTAATGCTGAATTGGGGTTCTCTTCCTGCATTTATTTTCCAGACCAGGAAGTTACAGGAAGAGAACAAAGGTGGGATTATAGTTTACCAGTATAGGCTGGTAACTTTCAGTGAAACAAGCCAGGTGACATTCCAGTAAGGCAAGTAAGTGGTCCTATCTACAACAGTTTGATCTTAGCAAACATTCCTTCTTAACAGCATTTCTCAGTATCTTTACATAACAATTAGTAACTAGTCTGTCTTTGAGCCAGCAACCTCCTGTGCCACAATCCTTATCTTGCAACAGAGACTTATACCCCGAGGGAAATTTCCAGTCCTCTGCAAAGTCAATATTTGAAACTGCAAGGCTTTGGAAAACCAGGCCCTGTGAAGTATATATGCTTTATAGTATATTCCACACTTTTTATGTAGCTAAGAAAATATAACCAGTTGCATACATGTCCAGCACCATTTATCACATATAATTTACACTAAATTTACCTGGTGGTTGTCAACAGTGTTAGTTAAGTGGCTTTATACAAAGGGAAAATAAACTTCTCATATTTTTATGAAAGGATGTAATTTTGTAACCTGGAGCTAGGTGCCAGCTCAAGTTAGGCTCTTACCCTCCCACAGAAACTGGTGCACTCTCTCTCTTTTGATATTTGTTTACATTTCAAAGGGGTGGCTCTCATGTCCTTGAGAAAGACTCTTTCGGCTTGTAAAACTGGAAAAAATCTTTTAAAAAATTGCATACGCTTATGACACAGTTTTACAAAAGAAAATGCTCTAAGAAAAGAGATTGGGGTGTTTCTGCCTTTATATTTATCAGAGGGAATTAAGCCTCTTATTTATGAACTTTTTGGTCTTTGCATTATATACTGCTAGTCTAAAACTAAAATGAACTGTAAGCAGCTACTGAACTGTAGTTTGTAGGTTTGTTTTTTTTTACAGTTGTTTGGAATAGAAATTCTGAAACTATTTTCTGTGTTTTCTATGACTAAGGGAATATGTGTACACACACACACACACACACATTATGGGGACCAGATTTCTCACTGTTCAGGAAGGAAGACACAAATATGGAGAGGAGAAAAAATAAAATGCACCCTATGGTGTTAGATTGGAGTTGGAGGTGAGGCAGAACAGAACAGGGACATGCCTCAGGGAGGCTGCTCTGGCAGTTAATGAACCCATAATGAGCTGATGACAGCTTAACTACACTACCAATCAGCATGCTATACCTAGAAATTTGCAGCTTACAAAAGCCACTGTACCGGCACAATAGGAGGAACTAAAGTGCAGATGAGCACTATACAACCTTCCACCCATGATGCTAGACCAGAAAGGACAAAGTTAAGGGAAAAGTAATTCCACTGTGTATGAACAAAAACTTCAGAAACTTAGAAATACATGACTGGAAGCTGATGCAACCTCACATCAACTTATTATGCCTTAATTACCCTAGATCTTCCCCCCACAGCAGAATATTCCTCCCCTTAGTTAGCATAGAGAAACACCCCATCCCAGAACAATATATAAACCCTCCCCTTAGGAATCCATGGGTCATCCCTCATTCAGAAGGTCACCCATGCACACTTCTGCATTTACTTTCACTTTATAGTAAAGTCCTATTGTTTGAATGTTCTGTCTGTCCATCCCTCTTTCTTTTTTTTCTGCTGTACAGGTGCTCTCTGTGATGTGGGCTCCTCTCAGTCCTGCGAAGGATTTCTTTTCACAGTTTGACCAAGAACCTGGAACTGCCATGTGGTGCTAGAGGTATCATAATAACTCGTTGTTTCACTTCACAAAAAAATATAGATATAGAAGATGCAGATACATGCATATATTTGCATTCACACATAGATAATTTTTAGCCCTGCCATTGAGAGAGCCTAGACAAAATAATACTCTAGTAATAATGACCAAGGGCCCTGATCTTAGTCACAAAATAGCAGTTTGCCATAAAAGGAATTTGATCTCCTTGGAAAAATTGCTGATTCCAGAGCTGCAGTAGGAAAGTACAAGACAAGGCAGAAATATCTTTTTGGTTCCAAATGAAAAGAAATGCTCAAAGAATGTGAGAACTTATCAACAAGGCACAAAAGCCAGCTTGAAGAGACACACTGGCCAAAATTAGACAACTCGAGCATCAAAATTAATACTGAGAGTAATGGATTGAATTAATAACAACCTATGTGTCCATATTTATATAAATATATAACTGAATGAGTAGATAAATACACGGATGAGAATGGGAAGCTCTTTTGGTAAAGGTAGAAGGAAGGACGTAGAAATGAAAATCACAATTTGGCAATTATCAGTATAGTTATTAATCGAGGCAAGAATCATCAATGTATGCTAAAACTAATAGAAAAATGTTCAATGAGGAGCAAGAGTCTCAAACTATTTCCCCACAGATTACTTGTGAAGTACAGGAGAAAAATTAATAACTGTAGAATGAAGAAACCTGGCAGATACCAGCTTACCCTGGTGATTAAAATCAACATAATCAATAATGGGGCATATCAACATCATGTATCTCCTGATATGATGCACTAGAAGAGGAATAACATGACTTCCGTGGTATTCCTGGCAAAATGCATAACATTAATCTAATCATAGGAAAACTTCAGAAACAAAATTGCACAACATTCTTTAAAATAACCAGTCTTTACTTTTCAGAAATGTCACGTCATTAAAAACAAACAAACAAAGGAAAAAGTATACAGGGGAAGAAAAGATAAAGACAACAACTACATAGGACATTATTGGAACAATGGATAAAATTAGAATATGGACTGTGGGTTAGATAACAGCATTGTATAAATGGAAAAACACCTGATTTTGTTAATTGTATTTTAAGTATGTAAAAGAATATTCAGATCCTTCGAATATGCACATTACAGCTCCTTGGGTGCATGCTTCTGGTGCATCACAGTGTATGCAACTTATTCTCAAAAGGTTTAGAAAATGATTATATGTATTATATATTACCTAAGTACTTTCTAAACTATTATATACAATTATTATGTATAACTATATAATTATATAAATATACAAATATATAATATATATTTATTTTCTAAAAAAAAAAAATATATATATATATAGGCACACAGTGACAGAAACAGAAAATCATAAGGGAAATGGGAAAAACATACACAATTGGTGAATCTGGGTAAAGCATGTATCATGGTGCTTTCCACTGTTCTTACAAATCATCTGTAAGTTTGAAATTATATGAAAATGAAAAGCTATAAAAATTGCATTTTGATAAGTGGAATGCAGTTGATATTTCCTGGCCTGGCCTGTGTTTTCTAGCATATATATATATATATATGTATATGTATGTATTAATATGTATAGTTTAGGCTGCAAATGAGGTAATACTGTGGTAGTCGTTTGTCCCTGAGTGGCATTCAGAATAATAAAGACTAACATTGATTGAGGATTTGCCATATAGTAATCACAACTTTCTCTTTATTTGCATTATGGAATTCTCACAACAAGCTTTTGATGTAGATACTATTATCTTCATTTTACAGAAGGGGTTTAAAAGAGGTGAAATATTTTCCATAGGTCACTGAACCATAGCGATAGAAAGAAGATTTGAATTCTACAGCCCCAGCTCATAATTACAATGCTTCACCCTTTGCTTCCTTCCAGAATTGGTTTGTTTTTCCCATTATAGTAGAATCTGCTTTTTTCCTTTTTTTTTAAGACAACAAAAATAATTTACAGATTGAATAGACAATTGAGGTTGTAGGTGGGTAGGTGAAATATATTATATACTAGGTATATCTCAGAATTCTGCTGAGAAAATTTGGAAAACCAAAGGACATAGAAACATATAGGTGGTAGCAGACTAACAGTTATGTTCTGAATGTTATATTTTACTTTTTGCCAAAGAAGAAAAGCAGAATTATTTAAACCTGAGACATTCAAATAAGAAAATTTTAGAAGGTGTAGGGGAAGGAAAAATAGTGTTCCTCTACCCTTTTCGGCTCTTCGGCTGGGCTAAAAATTAAATTGGCATAAGACACATTAACAGGAGCAAAATCATATTTAATTACATATGTATGCATAGGAGTCCCACAAAATGAAATAAGGAAGAGCCAGATGATTGAAGCTTATCCTGAGCTACAGAAAGAAATAGGGGCTTGGGGCTTCTGTGGGTGGTGGAGACAAGTTGTGAAAAGGTGAGGGGAAACATGTATGGTGAATAAAGTTTGTCTTGTTTGTCTTGTTATGAAGATAAAAGTCTCTTAGGCAGTAAAAGTTGTCCAGGAGCAGCCCTTGTCCTGATACAGATGTTTTACTAATGTAGATTTCCTTTATAGATGTAAATTTCTTTTACAACATGTATGGTGAATAAAGTTTGTCTTGTTTGTCTTGTTATGAAGATAAAAGTCTCTTAGGTAGTAAAAGTTGTCCAGGAGCAGCCCTTGTCCTGATACAGATGTTTTACTAATGTAGATTTCCTTTATAGATGTAAATTTCTTTTACAAAAGGACAGCTTTTCAGAGCTACTTCTGTGTCTTCAGTTTCTCAGAATAACCAGCTCAAAACACGTCAAAGAAGTATATTTCGGGGTGTCATATCTGGTCTCCTACATCATGTTTTGGGGTAGTGTGTCATAAGCTCCAAAAGACTTACTCATGGAGACTGACTCACCAATGCCTCAAGGCACATACAGAACTACCTTTAAATGGCACAATATCAGATCTGTCAGAATCTGTTCCTTCCACTTCTCTTGCTGCATTTTCTAGTTTCTGTGCAGTGCTAAAGGGATAAGTAATCTCACACCACATCAATTCATTATTTAGATCTAAAAAGGAAAAATATTATAATAGCCAGAAATATAACATGAGATATAAATAAAGTTGTATATATTGATAGAAAAATTCATTTTTTAGGAATGAGGACTGGCCAGTTTGCTCACTTGGTAGAGCATGGTGCTGGTAACACCAAGGTCGGCAGTTCGGATCCCTGGATCCATATACTGACCAACAGCCAGAAAATAAAAAGAGAGAGAAGGTTAAAGGGGAAAGATAAATGTTTATGAAAGTTGTATAAATTATTAGAAAGATTAAATCTGACCAAGAATTAAAGGACGTTGTCAGGGATGGAAAAACAAATGTTCATGCACATTATTAACAACTATATTCGCTTTGTACTATATACTGGAATTGATGAGTCACTTCATTTATTCATTATTAACCCATTCATTCAATATGTGTTTAGTGCTTCTCATGCCTCTTTTTCTCCTTTGCATTTCACTTTTTGAGTTCTATCAAACATACATAGCAAAAGCAAACTTTCAGAATTGTTCTAGCTGCTTCTTTGTATTCTTTCAAGCTTCCCAAACTTTCTTGTTTTATTTATTTTAATTTTTTCCTGTATATGCAATTTAGGCTTACCTGAAGCTGCCTGATAGTGCTTAATGACCAAACACAAAGACTGTGAGCCTGGAGGACCTCTGATGTAGTTGAACGCATTCATTCATAACCATATATTACAGCGTTGTGTGAAATGGGCTGGCTTTGATTTGAAGTGCAGCGAATGTAGCATTGAATAGAGGAGAGGAAATACTGCCTTCGGCTGTCATTAGGCCTGGCTTAATGCTGAGTAGATATTCAAAAGATGGAGTTGAAAGAGGATGCCAGGAGAAGAGACTTTTAACCTGAGGGACTCAGTTAATCTGTAAATAGTATTCCAATTTAGGAAAGCAGAAGGGTGCCTTAAAAGTCTGGGTTGCAATAGTAGTCACATTCAGATACAAGACAGAAATTTATCCATGGCAGCAAGCTAGATGCTATCTGGGAGGACAAGAAAGAATATCCACCTTGGAAGACAGAGTTGACCAAGTAGTAGCCTCCATTTGCTAGAGAGCAAGGAAGAGAGGAAATGTACCATCAGGTCCCTGAAGAGTCTTTGAATGATGAGGGCTTTGCTACCACCCAGGCATTTCGGCTGAGTTGAAAACTACACTTTCCAAACCCTACTTGTTAGTAACTGAGACTTAACCAATTAAGTAACATATATATATTTTTTAGACCTTAGAATGTGCCCAACACTGCTAAGATTTGGGGTAGCATTTTTAAAAAGGCCGAAGTTTTATTCTATATTTTTTGTGTTCAAATATATGTACTATTTGCAAATTTTGGCCAGCTTGCCAAAATGCTTTTCAAAAACCTAGGAAGGAAAATTATCAAACAAACTATAAGTCTTAGAGATCAGCAGTGAGTTTGCTGCACCACAGTAAGTTTACTTTTCTACAAAAGATACCATATTTTGGAAAAATAAAAATAAGAATGGAACACTTAATTTGCAATCACTTTCTTATTTATGTATTTATCAAGAAATTTGGAATCTTGAATAGACAAATTTGTCACAAATGTAAAATTTTTGAATGGGGAAAATTGAATTCAAAGTTTCTTCGGCCAGTGTGGTGTATTATGGCTTTTAATATGGTGATGAATGTTTTTAATCTAATTACTTTA
>NW_007736137.1:25732-27349 GCF_000696425.1 Galeopterus variegatus | reverse complement strand
CTTCCTTCCTTCCTTCCTTCCTTCCTTCCTTCCTTCCTTCCTTCCTTCCTTTTCCTTTCTTTTCAAAAGTTTTATTGAGATATAATTTGTACACCCTACAATTTACCCATTTAGAGTCTACAATTCAATGTTTTTTAGTCTATTCACAGATATTTTTAATCATCACCCCAGCCGAGTTTAGCTCATGCTCATCACTTCAAAAAGAAACCCTACATCGTTCAGCTTTCAGTCCCTTATTTCCTCACTGGCCCGGCCCCACCCCACCCCACCCAGCCCTAAGCAAGCATCGCCCTACTTTCAGTCTATAGATTTCTCTACTGTGGACATTTTATATAACTGACATCATATAATACGTGGTCTTTTGTGACTGGCTTCTTTCACTTAGCATAACGTTTTCAAGAGTTATTCATATTGTAACACATGTCTCTACTTCATTCTTTCTAATGGCCAAATAGTATTTCATTGCATGGATATACATTTTATTTTTTTCGTTTGTCAGTTGATGGACAGTTGGGTAATTTCTACCTTTTCACTATTATGAATAATGCTTCCTATATACATTTGTATAAAAATTTTTGTGTGGAAATATGTTTACTTTCTCATGATTATATATAGGGGGTAGAATTGCTGGGTTATATGTTAACTCTATATTTAACATTTTGTGGAAATGCCACACTGTTTTCCAAAGTTGCTTCACCATTTTACATTCCCACCAGCAGTGTATGTGGGTTCTGATTTCTCCACATCCTTATCAACATGCATTACTTTCTTTTTGATTATAGCCATTGTAGTGAGGGTGAAATGGCATCTCATTTTGGTTTTGATTTGCATTTCTGTGGTGATTAGTAAAGTTAAACATTTTTCATATAACTTTTGGCCATTTGTTTGTCTTCTTTTGAGAAATGCTTATTCAGATCTTTTGCTCATTTTAAAATTGGATTATTTGCTTTTTACCTTTGAGTTGTTTAAGTTTCTATGTATTTAAAATGCAAGATCATTTTCAGATACACGATTTGCAAAAAAACTGACTCACTACAGATCATTCTCATGTATCAACAACTAGCACATAGTGCCAATTAGCTGTAATTAGTGTCGCTAGCAACACTTCAGTGAACATTATGAACCCAGTTACTGGATGAGTCCAGTCTTCACTTGGCATTTATTTCTTGTGTTTAAAATGAACACTAGTAAGAGAATTAGAATATAGTTGTGAACAACAGCTAACCCTTTTTGGGGTTGTAAGTACACATCAATATAGGGCCCTTAAAAAACCCTAACTGTAATATTAAGTCTCTGACATTGCATAACCACAGAATCTTTTATAGAGACTAGAGTATAGAGCACTGAAGAATTATAGTCTCCAGAACTGGATTTTCCTCTTTTCCACTTCCCGAGAGGCCTATAACTAAAGCTCATCGTCAAAGCAAGAACTTAAAAATTGCAAATAAAAGAGATATTCCATGTTTCATAATAGTTAAATAGGCCTTGAAATTATTTTCAACATCTAACTAAACTTATATGTATGTATGTTAGTTCTGTGTATCATTATAAATACATATTCTACTTGAAACCAATGATTTCTAAGAAAAGTTAAAAGTGCTTTCTCTATCCTGTTTG
>NW_007736137.1:23549-24821 GCF_000696425.1 Galeopterus variegatus | reverse complement strand
CCGGTCTGTATGTGGGATCCGACCCCGCGGACGGGAGCGCTGCCGCGCTTCCCAAGCGGCGCACTATCCAGTGCGCCACCGGGCCGGCCCCTTGAAATTATTTTCAACATCTAACTAAACTTATATGTATGTATGTTAGTTCTGTGTATCATTATAAATACATATTCTACTTGAAACCAATGATTTCTAAGAAAAGTTAAAAGTGCTTTCTCTATCCTGTTTGACTTTAGCTCTGTTAATAAAATCTCCTTTTCAACCTGCTTCTAAAAAGTTGTTAATCCCTAACTAAAATATTTGAGTGAAGATCATGAAACCTCTATTCCTGCCCTGCCCTTTAAGGTAACATCTGGGACTCTTAAGAGTCATGAGCTACATGATTAAGTTGTTTTGCATATGTCCAAGGGCCCAAGAAGCAAGACAGACGTGCAAAGGAGACCCTATTGACCTTCAGATGGCGCTCAGAGTTGAGGTTGTGCTCCCCCAAGAAATAACAGTTCACGGATTTTCTGGAACCAGAATGTCTGACATAATTAAAAAGTGAGGGGTTCATTACCACTTGTTGTTGGATGAACAGAAAAGAGCAAGACTGGAATGTGCTAATCTCCCGCCAATCAACTCCCACCAACTTGCATTTTTGTAACTTTGCCTATACTCCTCTATACCTTGAGTTTCCAATAAATATGTCCAACTTCCCATCATTGGAGAGGTGGATTTGAGGCTTACCTCTGGACTCCATGCTTGGCTGCCCTGGGAATAAATGCTCTGCAACAAAGAATGCGCTAATCTCCCACCAATCAACTCCCTCCAACTTGCATTTTTGTAACTTTGCCTATACTCCTCTGCCGGAGACCAGCTCCAGTCGAATTAGGGGTCTTTGAAAGAGGGATGGAAAGGCGGTGAAAACAAAAAACACAGGCAGAGACCTCGGTTCCTCTGAAGCACGTTCTCAGCCTGCGGGCTGTCAGCACTGTAGCAGCCAAAGCAGCTAAATCAGCTGAAGCAGCCTTTAGACTGGAAAAAGCATTTTTATTTGTTACACAACACGGGGGGGTTAATGTGGGCATTTTAACTACATAAACCTTTAAAATTATTAAACCAATAGTTAAACAGAAACTTTTCTTAAAATTACGTCAGTTCTCGGGCCGGCCTGGTGGCGCACTGCTACAGTGCACTGCTTGGGAGTGCGGCGGCGCTCCCGCTGAGGGTTCGGATCCCACATACAGACCTTTTCCTGCTCACTGGCTGAGCGAGGTGCGGGCGCAACACCGAGGG
>NW_007736137.1:19840-22549 GCF_000696425.1 Galeopterus variegatus | reverse complement strand
GAAAGCAAGTGCTGGTAGCTGTGGCCCTGCCAGCAGCTCTCCCTCCGGGGCCTTGCCAACTCGGAAAGGGCTGCCCAAGCTATTCTTTTCAAGACCCCGCCATGGCGTGGACCACGCCACTCCTCTATACCTTGAGTTTCCAATAAATATGTCCAACTTCCCATCATTGGAGAGGTGGATTTGAGGCTTACCTCTGGACTCCATGCTTGGCTGCCCTGGGAATAAACGCTCTGCGACAAAGACTGCAGCCTCAGGATTTGATTCCCCTGGCACACAGGAAAATGAATCCTGTTCAGGTAGGTAACATTTAAAATCTCTCAGTTGTAAGAAGGTTCAGCAGGTGGGTCTGGAGATGGTTCTGAAGCAGGCTGATGAGAGCATATCAACCTATCATGTATCATTGCTCTTTTGTTTCCTTTTTGCATATGATTCAGTGGCTAGCAATGAAACCCTTGGCTCTAATATAGAATAATGCAGGCTGAATGAAGATACTGGTTTTTCTTCTGTTGCCTCTCTGGCATCAACAGAGCCAACTAGTCAGGTATTGCTTATTCTTTTTGTTATTGTTATTGTTGTTGTTTGTTTTCTGGGGCTGCCCAATATGGGGATCCCTAGACTTTAGTATTATCAACACCATTCTAATGGACTGCACTAACCAGCCAGCCCCTTTGTTTATTGTCTAGACAAGTAGGTTTTTGTTTTTTGGGGTTTTTTCTTTTATTGAATCATAATTGATTATACCTATTTTGGGGGTACAGTGTTGACCATAAGTATTTGAGTGTTTAGATAAGTTTTGTTTTCATACTGGTCAACTGATTTATCCNGGGTTTTTTCTTTTATTGAATCATAATTGATTATACCTATTTTGGGGGTACAGTGTTGACCATAAGTATTTGAGTGTTTAGATAAGTTTTGTTTTCATACTGGTCAACTGATTTATCCTAGTCACTGGTCCTGTGCTAATGGTTATTCTAAAGCATCATTCAGCTATTACAATTGAGAAAACTCAAATTTATTTTTGTCATTCTTCATGAGGTTATATTTTACCATTATATAGATTGCATGATGCTTTCCCAGATATGTTTCAATAGGGTGCTATCCCTTTTAAATGTAGTTTGTCAAACTAGGCTGCCTTCTAACCAGCAAATAACCTTCCTCAGTCCAGATGGAATTCTTGCTTACTGGTGTTTGCATTGGTTCCTTTTACTTTAATGAGTACTCCCAATGTTTCATCCATCTACTTTCATGGATTGATATGCTTATGGAAATTAATTTCTTCAGTGTAGTTAGTTTCTCTAGTAACAGGAAATCTTTTTTGATCATTGCCCTCTTTTTCTTTTTCTAGTTTTGCTTTTTTTAATTGTATCTCAAGTTCAGGTTTAAATTAAACAAATAGGTGTAAGATGCTAGTCAATATGATACCTGCATCCTCTTATTCTCTAGTCATCATATTAGGTGTATATGTAATTACAAAAATATTAAGATGGAGTCAAAGGCCCAAGTCTTTATCTCTTAGGATACTGTAGTGACAACAGAAAACAAGCATTGACATTCAAAATATTTCCTGAAATTTTGGTAAGTTTTCTTTATAACTTGCCACTGTAGCTGTAACGCACTCTGAACAAAAAAGAGTTTCCAAAGGTCCTCTGCTGACTAAACAACCTTCTTTCCGCTGTGTTATTGATTTTACAGTGCTGTATTTTGGCTTCCTTCAGGCCATTTCCTCCAGGCTACCCTTTACTTCCTAAGGCAATAACCATTTTTAATCTTGCCAACCAAGCAAGAGATGGCTTGCTGACAAGAACTCAGCACTCCCTCAGTTTTTCTGTTGCACTCAGAGAGTAATGTGACAGATCGGCACATTTCTTGGTTTGCTTTCAGAGTGACCTGCTACTCATATTTCAGGGCAAGAGAAATATGTTCATATTTGAAAAGATGGAGTATGAAAACTTTGCCTTAGATAATTTAGGTTGCTTCTGCAGGAGACAAGTATTCCAAAGTACTCATTTCTTTCCCTCGACATATATGCCATGCCCCTCCAACAGTTTTCTCCTTCAGCTCTCACCATCAATGCTTTGTCATGCTATGCATAAGAATGAAGATTAAAAGGTCCTTAGAACTATAATTCCTTTTCTTTTCAGATGAGAAAACAGAGGTCACAACTTGAGAATTTTTAATACCTGAAATAAATCCCATTTGGTCATGGTGTTTAACTCTTTTTATATATTAATGGATTCAATTTGCTAATATTTTGTTAAGCATTTTGGCATCTAAGCTCATGAGATATATTAGTCTGTAGATTTTTTTTGTTTGTTTTGTTTTTTCTCTCTACTGTTTTTGTGTAGTTTTGATATCAGGTAATATTGGCCTCAGAATGAGTGGAAAGTGCTCCCTCTTCCTCCATGTACTGAAAGAAATTGAGTAAATTTGTGTTAATTCTTTAAGTTCTCCAGTGATAACCATATTTATAGATATGAAAGCATGAGTTTACAAATCAGGACAATTCAGGATAATGAGTATATTCAACATTATACGACGTAATCATTTTTTGTGTCCTTTTAGAAAAAAATCAGGACAAATATTATTTAATTACATCAGAATAATTTGATTTTCAAATAATTCCTTCTATAGCATGGGGAAATATTTGTTGCATGGATAAAAAGACCATAGGCATTTGATAAGTAATAAGCACAAAATAAGGATATTCTA
>NW_007736137.1:17054-18922 GCF_000696425.1 Galeopterus variegatus | reverse complement strand
CTTTATAGTGCAATTAACTTTTTAATTTAAATTTTGAAATAATTATAGACTCATAGGAAGTTGTAAAACAAATGTACAGAGTAGTCCTTTGTGCTCTTTCTCCAGCCACTTCCAATGTTAACATCTTGTATGACTATAACATGATATGAAAACCAGGTCATTAACATCGATAATATCCATAGAGCTTGTTCATATTTTACCAATTATAGATACATTCATTTGTAAGTATGTGTGCACTTCTATGCAATTTTATCACACGTGTAGCTTCCTGTAACTACCACCACATGCTCCTTGGTAGCTTCACCCATGTGCTCTCTCCCACTCTGAACCCTGAAATCCACTAATCTGCTTTCCATCTCTGATTTTGTTATTTCAGGAGTGTTATATAAGTGGAATCATGTAGTATTAAACTTTTAATAATAGCTTTTTTTAATTCAGCATAATTTCTTTGAAATTTACCAAAGTTTTTTTGTGTAACTGTAATCTGTTTATTGTTCAGTATTATTCTATAGTATGAATGTGTATTACAGTTTCTTTAAACATTCCCCTGTAGGGGCCAAGGGAAAACATCACCTTTGACCCCCTGAAAGTTCTCTGAAAAACTACCTGATAAACACAGATTAAGATGAAGAAAAGGCATAACAACTATTATCATATCATAGTTTTACGTGACATGGGAGCCTTCAGAATGAAGACCCAAAGATATACGGAAAATTGTCCGTATTTTTGCTTAATATCTATGAAGCAGGCACAGCTGTGTAGAAATGTGATTGGACAAGAAAAGTATGCTCTACTGATAATAGACTCAGTGGGGAAACCCAGCAAGACCTGTCTGCTCAGATTCTTCTTGGCCTTTCTGTGTAGCATTCATTCCTCTAGGGTATGGGGCAGGACCCTTTCTGGAATGGGGTTCTTATGACCTACAATCAGACAAGGCAGGTCAGAGGATTTCTTTATGGCCTTCTCAAAGACAGAAAGGCAGGGGGGAAGAGAGATTCTACTTTCTATGGCTTGCCTCAGGGGAGCATGAAGCTCAGAGACAGGAGGGCAGGAAAAGGTCTCAGGAAAACTTTGCTTTTGAGGATGCTTCTGAATTCTTCACTTTGGGGTATTGCTTTCTGGGACTCAACACCCCCCTTAAGAGGGAACATTTGGGTAGTTTCCAGTTTTTTTCTATGATGAATAAATGTTGCTATGAGCATACATATGTCTGCATGAAGATAGTTTTTTTTTTTCTCTGGGATAAATTGCCAGGTCATATGGTAAGTCCATTTTTCAGTTTTAAAAGAAATTGACATTTCTTGCAGAGTGATTGGAACATTATACATTCCCACCTACATAAATTTTGCCCATTTTTCTGATTGGACTGTTTGTTTATATAATGTTGACTTTGAGAGTGCTTGTAAATTCTAGATACTAATCCTTTTGTGGATAAATAGTTTGCAAATATTTTCTCCCAGTCTGACTCTTCCTTTAATCCTGTTTACATGACCTTTTATAGAGTAAAAGGTTTTCATTTTAATGAGGTTGAATTTTTAATTTTTTAACTAAAAATTAAATTAAAAATTAAATGTGTTTTATTTAATGACATCCAAATTTTTTAAAATGAATTGAGCTTTTGGTGTCATGTCTAAAATTGTTTTGTCTAGCCTTGTGTCTAAAGAGTTTTGCCTATTTTTTTCCCAAAAGTTTTTATTTACATTTTACATTTAAATCTGTTCCATTTTCTGTTAACTTTTTAATAAGATGTGTGGTTTAGTTCAAGGTACAATTTTTGGCCCAAGGATGTCTAATTGTTTCAGCACCATTTGTTGAAATGCTATTGCTTCTCCATTGAATTTCTTTTGCACCTTTGTCAAAAATTAATT
>NW_007736137.1:10420-16635 GCF_000696425.1 Galeopterus variegatus | reverse complement strand
TTTGTTGAAATGCTATTGCTTCTCCATTGAATTTCTTTTGCACCTTTGTCAAAAATTAATTCTGCAGGGCCTGCCCGGTGGCGCACTGCTACAGTGCGCCGCTTGGGAATGCAGCGGCGCTCCTGCTGAGGGTTCGGATCCCACACAGACCAGTTCCCGCTCACTGGCTGAGCGAGGTGCGGGCACAACACTGAGGGTTGCGATCCCGTTGCCGGTCCCAGTCCGGTACGGGCGTGACACTGAGGGTTGCGATCCGTTGCCGGACACGAAAAAAGACAAAAAGGAAAAAAAAATTAATTGTGCATATCTCTGTGAGTTTATTTATGGGTTCTATATTCTGGTTTGTTTGGGTTTTATATCTATTTCTTCACCAGTACTATACTGTCTAGATTACCATAGGCATATGAACATCAGTACGAATAACTCTTTCCACATTATTCTTCTTTTTCAAAATTGTTTCAGCCATTCTAGGACCTGTGCTTTTCTGTATAAATTTTAAAATAAGTTTTCTTATGCCTAATTAAAGATTGCTGGGATTTTGATAATACATAAAAACTCCAGATCAACTGGGGAATAACTGGTATCTTTACTATGTTAAGTCTTCTAATCCATGAACATGGTATGTCTGTCTAGTTATTTTGATCTTCTTTGAGTTCTTAGACATCATTTTGTAATTTAAAGTATACAGATTTCTGGTAACACCAAGGTCACAGGTTTGGAGCCCTTTATCAGCCAGCTGCCAACATAGATAGATAGATAGATAGATAGATAGATAGATAGATAGATAGATAGATAGATAGAGCATTCAAATTTCTACATGTTTTGTTAGATTTATACCTAAGAATTTCATCTTATTTGGGGCAATTGCAAATGATATTTTATTTTATATTATGTCCTGCTGCCTTGCTAAACTCACTTATTCAAGGAAAGTTTTGGTATGTGTTTTGGAATTTTCTATATAAACAATAATATAATCTGCAAATAGAGACAGTTTTATTTCTCCTTTTTCAATTAGTATGTCTTTTGTTTCCTTTTCTTGCCTTATTGTGCTGGCTAGAGCTTCCAGTGCTATGTTGAACAAAAGTGGTGGCAGCAGAAATCCATGACTTATTTCCAACCTGAGAAGCCCATTAAGTATAATGCCTTGCTGTAGGTTTTTTGTAGGTGACCTCTACCAAACTGAGCAAATTGCTAGTTTGCTGAGAATTTTTATCATAAATAGATATTGAATTTTGTCTCATGCTTTTCCTGTGTTAATTAATATGATTATATGATATTTTTCTTCATTAGTCTGTTGTTATGGTGAATTACATCAATTGATTTTTAAATATTGAAACACTCTTGCATAACAGAAATCAATCTCATTTCGTCATGGTGTTAACTTTTTTTGTATTATTAAATTTAATTTGCTAATATTTTATTGAGTGTTTTGGTATCTAACATCATGAGAAATATTAGTCTGTAGTTTTGGGGTTTTTTTTCTTTATCCCTGTTATTGTGTTGTTTTAGTATCAGGTAATATTGGCCTCAAAATGAGTAGGAAGTATTGCTTCTATGTACTGAAAGAAATCTGGTATTTTTGTATTATTCTTTAAATTCTCCAGTGAAAATATCCAAGTGAGAGATTCTTTCTTGGGGGGTTGGGAAGGTGGGGAGAAGCTTTATAATTGAAAATTAAACTTGTTTAATGGTAATATGACTGTCAGGTTGAATAAATGATTGATCTTTCCTCAAGTTTAGTGATATTATCCTGTGTCATCTCTACTTTACTTTTCAGAACACCCAGTGAGGTTTTTATATGGTTATTGTATTTTTCAGTTCTGAAATGTTTGTTTTTTTATAACTCTATTCATTTTCTAAGATTTTGTGTTTTTAATTTGTTTTAAGAGAATTTGTAACTGCCTCCTAAAACATTTTTATGATGACTTTTAAAATACTTGTCACATACTTCCAGCATTTGAATAATCTTAGTGCTGATGTTAATTAATTTATTTTTCCTTTCAAGCTGTGTTTTTCTTAGTTCTTGCTATTGTAAGATATTTTCAGTTGTATCCTTGACATTTTTCACATTATTGTGGGAGACTCTTGATCTTATCTGAAACTTCTAATTCAGTGAGCAGTCACACTATTAGACTTAGCATGTAAATCCTGGACTACTTTTGCAAACTCTAGTTTTAAAAACAGTTTAATTTTCAGAGCTTGGCAATGGTATTCTGGTGTGTTTTATTCTTCTGTGATGCCTGCCAGTGTTAGTCAGACTTCCTGGTGGGAATGAGCTGGGGATGGATCCCAGCATACATGCAGCTGATGCTGTCACTGCGGATGGTTGGCCCACCCACTGTCCCAGGTGTGGGACAGGGGCCTTGCAACAGACCAGGCTAGCCATCCTAGGCATGAATCCCAAGGCATGGGATGCTGCTGACACTGCTGCTAAGGCAGATTAGGTTGCTGTTAGAGGGTGAACAAAACCAAAGCCATTTTATGCCCCACCAGCTATACTGACTTCTGTTTAAACTCAGTCCTTTGTTTCACTGGCCAGTTATACCCTATATAAGGAAAGCTGTAAAAGGAACATAGGTTTCAGGGAGTAAATTATTTATTACAGCAGGTAGCATCAGTGGTCTGAGTGTCAACATCATGAGACCCTCTACCTCGTGAATTACAAGACATCTGGTGAATGATGTTATCAACTTATTTTTCTTAAGATGTTTCCTTGAAGTTATTTTTAGTAACAGAGGCTTTTGTTATATAGACATTGCCTAACATTCAGAGTGAAAACTCTCATCTGCTAACATCTGATTCTTTGCTGCATCTAACTATCCTGTTTGTAAGTCATCCCAATTAATAAATATCTTTGTATATGTCTCATTCAGAGTGAAAACTCTCATCTGCTAACATCTGATTCTTCGCTGCATCTAACTATCCTGTTTGTAAGTCATCCCAATTAATAAATATCTTTGTATATGTCTCAATGGACCTGTCCACCTCCTTCTTCAGTCTTAAAGTACCTCTCAGTTTGAAGGGCATTATTCTTTAACCTCATCTTCACACAGGTGACATTGTTGCAGGTGTGGGGCAATGAGTACCTTCCTGTGATTCACTTTGCCCTTTTAGGCAGGCAGTCAGAAGGTGTGGTGTGGGAAATGGATTAGCTGACCTGGCTTTGCTGTTGTTACCACTGTGGGAAGATCAACCACTACTGCTGTTTGGGGTGCAGCAATGGGCCCAGCCAGGCTTTGATCATGTTGCCCTGCTGACAGTTGCACAATAAACCTTTAAACATACATTGCATACAGTAAAAGTAAATGAATATACAGCAGAGTTCTTATACTATTTTTAATCCTTTACAATAAGATTTGTTGATAACCCTTGGCAAAGAGTGGTTTGGGGATTTTTAAAATTCCTTTTCTGATCCAACATTTTTTTCATGTATTTCAGGGTCTTGTGATTCTCTTCTTCATGTCACCAGATGTTGTTGTCTTTTATAGTCTGTATTGAGAGAGCCATGCTTTTGAATATACTCTTTGTTACTGTTTGTAAAATTTTTAAAATCTATATTTAAAGTTAATTTAAAATATAATCTTTACCTACTCTGTTAATAAGAAAACTATGTTACTCTAAAATAGGCTCTGCAAATACCTAGGACTATTTACTACATTTTCCTAAATGTACGGTAATAAACATTATATTGTGCCTTGATATCTGCCTCTGTCTATGCATTATTTAGTAACAGAGGAATGATTTGGAGTAAAAAGTAACTCCCTACATATGGTCCAAAATTAACTCTGTCTTCGGGCCGGCCCAGTGGTGCACTGGAGAGTGTGCCGCTTGGGAGCGTGGCGGTGCTCCTGCCGAGGGTTCAGATCCCATGAGGAGACCGGTTCCCGCTCACTGGTTGAGCGCGGTGCGGGCGCAACACCGAGGGTTGCGATCCCGTTACCGGTCAGTAAAAAAGACAAAAAGGAAAAAAAAAATTAACTCTGTCTTCTTGGTAGAAATATAGATGCCATTGCACTTTGTCTTGTATCACTATAAAATATCTTATGGAACAGCTGCTCAAGATATTTTTCATTGTAATTATATTATACCCAGTGAGAAACTGGCTTAATAAGCACATATATGTCTAATTATGTGGCCAGATAGACATGACTGTATATGAATTGCCATTTTTTATTATTTGGTCTTCCTCTACATTTTATAAATGTGACTATTCAAGATTCATTTTTAAGTGTGTGTCTCTAATTTCATCAAACAACAATTCAAGTTATGAAAAATTTATATTCATTTATTTGGATTTTTATTCTAGTTCTATATATAAGTTAGTGCCTCTGATAAAACACAATGTTTGTTTACACTCTCATGTAGAACACTTCTGACACCAGTTGTGCATTTTCCCACTACACTGACCAATTCTCCTACATCAGCTGGGTGTCCTACAATCCAATTCAGTTCTGACACTATCAACCTGGAGTTAGCATCAGGTCACACGAGTTGAGGGCCCAGTCCCACAAGATTACTCCCACTTCAGATGCCAATTGCAAGTCCTGAACTCCCAACCATTTGACTTTAAATTGGTGGTTTCCACAACTCTCTTCTTGGGTTTGATAATTTGCCAGAATGGCTCATAGAACTCAGGGAAACAGTTTACTTACATTCACCAGTTTATTATAAAAGATACAAATCAGGAACACCCAGATGGAAGATATGCATAAGGCAAGGCAAGGGAGAGCCAAGGGCTTCCATGCCCTCTCCAGGCACAACCAACCTGGAAGCTCATCAAATCTCCTTGTCTGAGAGTTTATATACTGCTTCATCTCCAGCTTCATCTCCCCCTTCCCAGAGGTCCTAGCTGGGACTGAAAGTTCCAACCCTCCAATCATTTGGTCTTTTTGGTGAGTAGCCCCATCCTGAGGCTATCTAAGGACTCCATCATCCTAAGTCACCTCATTAGCATAAACTCTGGTGTGATCCAAAGGGGCTCCTTATAAATAACAAAAAAAAAAAGTCTAACAAAAGAAATTCCAAGGGTTTTAGGAGCTCTGTGCCAGGAACCAATGACAAAAACCTAATACATTTCACATTATACCAAAGTATCTTTATCCAGTTTTATATTAAATGCATCCCAGACTGTTCTATATTTAATTATCTACTTGACTTAACAGGCTTATATTAATTATTTAATTCAGAGAAAATGCTATCCCAGGCCACCATATAAAATAACAGAGGTAAATAGCTCATTTTCCCCCTTGAAAATAAAAGAAAATTTTATAATCACTTTTGCTTGTATCATAACACTATTTTTCAAATTACTTGATCAATCCAGGAATTAAAAGGAACAGGCAGGTGGGAGACTTTGGGGAGTCAACACTAGTATGCAGTTTTATTTTGATTATTTAGAATCTATAATAAGATATATTTCAGATGAAAGATGGTATTGCATCAACTAAAACAAAATTGCTGTTTCTGTTTATAAATATCAAATCTGAAAAATACTGAATCTCTTTCTTTAAAAAACAAATAGCTAAAAAGAAAAGATCAAAAATGAATTAAAGGGCAAAGCAGATTCCATTTGTCAGCTGTGTTTAATTGTGCTATTGCCTTTTCTTGTGCAGCTAATTACATGATGTTTTAGTACTTCCCCCACTTCTGCATCTGCTTTTGCAACTGTGCTTGCCTCTGAAATGGCCTTTTTAGACCCAGCTAAAATACCATGCACAGAGGGAGACTTCTCTATTCATTCCAGTGGGGAGTGAACTCTTTCTTTTTTTTTTTTGTGACCGGTAAGGGAATCGTAACCCTTGTCTTGGTGTCGCCTGCACTGCGCTCAGCCAGTGAGTGCACTGGCCATCCCTATATAGGATCCGAACCTGCGGCCTCGGCACTACCAGCACCACAGCACTACCTGCACCGCTGCGCTTCCAGCACCACACTCTCCTGAGTGAGCCATGGGGTCGGCCCTAGGGAGTGAACTCTTTCTATTCTCCTCTGAATCATTTATTATTGGTCCTTTTTTTGAAAGCCTATTTTATTGTGGCAACTTTTTACATATCTTTGCAAAATGGAAATGATAATACCTAAATTTTATTGTCATTAGTTTTAAATATATATGTATATGTATGTGTTTGTGTATGTATGTATATATATACTATATACACGCATATAAGTATTGCTTCAGTGTGAGCTGACTTATACTAATTTCCTTATCTATATCACAT
>NW_007736137.1:8586-9817 GCF_000696425.1 Galeopterus variegatus | reverse complement strand
AATCATTTATTATTGGTCCTTTTTTTGAAAGCCTATTTTATTGTGGCAACTTTTTACATATCTTTGCAAAATGGAAATGATAATACCTAAATTTTATTGTCATTAGTTTTAAATATATATGTATATGTATGTGTTTGTGTATGTATGTATATATATACACGCATATAAGTATTGCTTCAGTGTGAGCTGACTTATACTAATTTCCTTATCTATATCACATACTCCTTATAGTTATTTAGCATTGATGTGTTGTGGTACTTTGGGTAATTTGGAAATTAATGCAAATTTTATAGATTTATTATAAGGATTACAAGGGAATATATACAAAACATTACATAAGCTCATACCAAGTATTAACAAAAATGTGTTTGAATTTTGAGTCTTGATTGTGTGGCCTTATCTTACAGATCAGTTGCGAAATGTTTGGAATGTTTCTCAATAACTAGAGCGGTCGGTAAGCACTCATTGACCTTTGGAAAGGTTGCCACATTTGTACTCTTTGCTGGCACAGTTGTAGTAAAATTTTGGTATGGCTTTATGTTTGAGAATATGGATTTAAAGAAGAAAAAGAAAAGAGACCTATCTTTGAATGAAAAAAGATGCCAAATATTCGTTGTATAGCCTTGGTAATTCTTCCAACTTCTCTAGGCCTTAGTTTCTTCCCATGAAAATGGGATGTTAATAATACAAATTCATTGGGATACTGTGAAAATTAAATTAAATTATGCGATGTGTTTAGCATTTTTAATACTAATTACATGCACCTATTGATATTAAATATTAACCTTTGGGTTGCTAATACAATGTTTAGAGACTGCTATGGGTCAAATGTGTCCCCCAAAAGTTCATGTATTGGAAACTCGACCTCCATTGTAACAGTGTTAAGAGGATGGGAAATCCAATTATGGTATTTGAAAAGTGGGGCGCTTGAGAGGTGATTGGATCATGATGACTGTGCCCTTGTGAATGGATTAATCCATTTATAGAGTAATGGGTTGATGGTTTAATGGGTGGTTATGGGTATGGTTCTGATGGCTTTAATAAGGAGAGTGAGTAAGAAGGTTAGGTCTTTCTCAGCCCATTCTTGCCATGAGACGCCCTGCATTGCTGTAGAAGAAGGCCCTTGCCAGATGTGTTCTCTGGACCTTGAACTTCCCAGCCTCCAAATTGTAAGAAATAAATTTCATTTTTTTATAAATTACCCAGTTTCAGGTATTCTGTTATAAGCAAC
>NW_007736137.1:5269-7598 GCF_000696425.1 Galeopterus variegatus | reverse complement strand
TATAATGGAACACAAACAAGTGTCATTAATTTGTTAATTCAATAAACACTTGTAAGTATCTATTCAGTGGAAGACACTGTAACTGGTGTTATGAGAAACTTGAATAGGGAATGAAGACATAGAAGTTATATACAGATCTTACATGGGAGACAATGTATAAAGTAACCTTTCACATGAGAAAAAAAAAATGTGAGAATACCATAAGAATTTAGAAGAGAGTACATTTAGTTATGCACTTTGGATGTATCTTTGCTAAAGAGGTAATATTTGAATTTTTATGTATTAGTAGGTCTTTATTGAGCAGAGAAAAGGTAAAATAAAGCAGAAAATAAAGAGTAGTTTCAGAGAGGAAGAGGCTACTCTATTGAAACAGCGTAAAGTTAGAAATGTAACAAGAAGGGGAATGGGGTTAGATCACTGTGTCTCTTGAATGCCAACTTAAGAAGCTAGGATGATTTTTCCTTCAGTTATGTAGGAGGGGCATTGGTAGTTCTGAGTAGGAGAACAGCATAATCAAAGCTGTGTCTTAGGGAGGTTTGTTTTCAGCAATGACTGGAGGAAGGATGTATGGGAACAGCAGTTTGAAAGAGGACTGGCAAGGCAGGTGAGAAAGAAAGGTGAGCGAAGGATTGTGTGGTACTGGGGGGGTTGCTAGGTGCTACTGAGCCTAAATCTAAAATGCCCTTTGTGCCATCCTTTCCATTTCCAATGCCAGTGCCCTGTATCAGTGCTTCACAACTGTAACATTGGTCCCTCCTCTGTTCACCTCTTTTGTCTCACTACAATATCACCATAAACATTCTCCAAAAACAAAAGTATATTTATATCATGCAAGAGGTGAAAAATAGCAAATAACTTCCTGGGATTATCAGGATGAAATCTAACTCCAATATGGTTTTTACAATCTCCTAAAATCTTGCCTCTTGCATTTCATCTCCTCTCCTCATCCATTGTTTACTGGATTACTTTCAGTTTCATTAATTTAGCATGATCTTCAATTCCTCTTGGTCTTTGTTTCCAGNAATAAATTTCATTTTTTTATAAATTACCCAGTTTCAGGTATTCTGTTATAAGCAACAGAAACAGACTAATACAGAGACCCTCTGTTTTTCACTGCATTTTTGTTGCCTTAAGACAAAGAAAGATAAAAGATAAAGAATTCCTTTCACAGAGGAAACTTTCAGAGGCATTAAAAAGATAATTTTCTTCACTCTTTCTTTTAAGATTCATTGATTGCAGATAGATCTGTGCCTGACCAAGTTTTTGTATTTGATTTTTAATTCCATTATCTGATTAAGACTCATAAAAATAGTATGAGATTATAGGAACTGAATATTATAAAATATTTATGAAACATTAAAAATAGTTATATTTAAAACCAAGTGAAAAGGATAATATAACAGTTTGAAATGGGAAAGAAAAACCACAATTACAGAAACATGTTTAATGTATATTATATCAACCTGCTGTAAAAACTTGTTCCTGGGACTGATTTTGAAGTCATGTTAGCATGTTGTCTCAAATGAAAAGAAAATTGATTTGGGAATATTTGATCATTGGTGGACTGTTACTGGGAAGGTCTGATTTGAATTCCAGGTCCATTGGATATTTCATAGATCCTTAAACAAACTATTTCTTTAAAATGATTTGATCAACTGATTCCCTATGGTAGATTTGGGAGAAAGTAAATTTGGCAGGAGGAAATTTTTAAGTCATTTTTTATATTCCTATTTCCAGCTTACTAGACATTTTAGATTTAGTTAGAAGAATTTGAAAGATACGATACACATAACTCATTCAACAAACATGTACAGACTGAGTACTGAGGTTTAGAAACTATTACAGACGCAAGGAATGCATGGGTGACCATGACAGATGTGATCTGTGCTCTATCAGAGCTTCGATCTCAGAGAAGGTGGAGAAAGAATAATAATTTAAAAGTTTAAAGTAAAATATACGTAGTGATAATACAAAAGAAAAAAGGAAAGAAAAGACCTGATGTGATTGAGTGTATTGGGGACACTCAGGGAAGGCCTCACAGAGGAAGCTGTGGTTTCAATGACAAGCAGCAGCAACTAAGGATTCCTTGGGCAGCTGAACATCCCAACAGAGGAAGGGGCAAAAGTAGAAGTCATAATGCGGGTGCAAGCTTGGTGTGGATGGCCAATAAAAAGACAGCAATCGATGGAAATGAGGTTGGTGAGAATAAACAGCCCAGGTCAGGGAAGGCTTTTTAGACCACTTTAAAAGTTTGGAGTTTAAACTCAGTATAATGGAACACAAACAAGTGTCATTAATTTGTTAATTCAATAAACACTTGTAAGTATCT
>NW_007736137.1:2548-4015 GCF_000696425.1 Galeopterus variegatus | reverse complement strand
GTAGACTCTCAGGATATCAATAGGGTTTGTGACTGGGATCATGAAAAAAGTTCTGAAAATACACAGAGAAGATGGTTGCACAACATTTTTGAATGTACTTAATGCCACTGAATTTTGTACTTTAAAATGGTTAAAATGGGAAATTTTATATATACTTTACCACAATAAAAATACATTTAAAAACTTACATCAAATAAAGTTTAAAATTAATGGTGAAACATTACTAGCATTTTCCTTAGAAACAAGAGAAAAATATTTCTATCATTAGTATTTACCAATTATTGCATTACAGGGCTTAGCAAAAGAAGAAAACCAAGAAAAATAAGTAAGAGGCATATGGATTAGAAAGAAAAAAAATCTTTATTTTCAGAAAAAAAGTGTGTATATATTTTAAAAATCCATGATACTTCATTGACAATAGGAAATATTCTATTATTTTTTTAAAAATCTAAAACCAAAATTATAGAGGCAAAATTACCAAGCATTGATGAACACAAAATGTTCATTTTGCCTGGCCAGTAAATAAATATTACATTATTTTTCTTCCTATGTGTGTGTAAAAGAAAGGGTGGAGGACAGAGAATGGATATCAAGTCCTGGTAGTTTCATGTGTAAATTGTTTCAAACATTCAAGAAGGAGATACACACATGCACTATTTAAGCCATCCTAGCATACAGAAAAAATAATATTAAAGAAAAATAACAATAAAAAATATGGCAAACGTTGTAGTTAGGTAAAAATTTTAAAAACCTAACTAAAACAAATTTTAACATTATTTTTCTATGAATATAAGAACACTGTTAAAGTCATTAATTTAATTTAACACATTAATAAATTAAAGAACAACAGAAAACTGTCTTAAAATATACCCAGAAGAACCATTTNCCTGTATCAGTGCTTCACAACTGTAACATTGGTCCCTCCTCTGTTCACCTCTTTTGTCTCATTACAATATCACCATAAACATTCTCCAAAAACAAAAGTATTTTTATATCATGCAAGAGGTGAAAAATAGCAAATAACTTCCTGGGATTATCAGGATGAAGTCTAACTCCAATATGGTTTTTAAAATCTCCTAAAATCTTGCCTCTTGCATTTCATCTCCTCTCCTCATCCATTGTTTACTAGATTACTTTCAGTTTCATTAATTTAGCATGATCTTCAATTCCTCTTGGTCTTTGTTTCCAGTCCTTCTATGGCCTGTTCATATTCTGCACAGTTTTGTTCACTTGCTGCTAATCTGCTCATGTTTCAAAGACAAAGTTATTTCACATGTCCTCTGGTACTTTCTCCAACCTGTCAATCAAATTAATTTTCTCCTTCTCTTATTACTGTAATACTTTTCTCAGACAGCTACCATGCACTGGTGCGTGCTGCTGTCCTTCAATAAATGTGACGTCCAGTGCAGACTCTCAGGATATCAATAGGGTTTGTGACTGGAATCATGAAAAAAGTTCTGAAAATAG
>NW_007736137.1:0-573 GCF_000696425.1 Galeopterus variegatus | reverse complement strand
TTAAAAATGATAAACACTGTTAGTTCTAGATATTTATGTCATGTCATTATTTTCTATAATAGATGCACTGTATATATGACAATGAGAAAAGTACTAAATAAAGTTTGTGAACACAATACATATGCTGTTGTTAAAGATGAATAATGAGATATATGAAAAATCTTTTGTGAAGTGGGCTTTTGACTATTGACATTCGGAATTATGCATTATTTTGACCTCAGCTCTTAAGGATGTATTTGGGTATTTTTTATAACCAACCTATTCTGGTAATTTTGATTAGCAAACTACTGGCCTAAGCAAGTAATTGTAATATAATAACAATCTTGTACTCAGTAGGTTTAGGCAGAAATTAACCCAACTAAGTTTAGGATGGATATCAATATATCCTAGTGAATTCATTAAATGAAAAAGAAAGGAGTTAAAAGAGGATCAGAAGGATAAAATGTATGAGATATACAGAAAACAAAAACCAAAATGGAAGACAAAATTAACCATATCAACAAGAAAATTAAATGTGAATAAATTTTTTTTTCCTTTTTGTTTTTTTTACTGACTGGTAACGGGATCGCAACC
>NW_007736136.1:65238-68288 GCF_000696425.1 Galeopterus variegatus | reverse complement strand
AAATAAATAAATAAATAAATAACATACAATATTTATTTATTTGTTTATTTATTTATTTTACTTCTCAATATACATTATACTTGATTTTCATGCCCCTTTGCCTGTTCCTCCCCCCCCTTACCCCCCATCATATCTGTTCACTTGACTTAAATAGTTCAAGGAATTTTTCTCGTTAGAGAAAATTAAGTGAAACAAGTCAGGCACAGAAAGAGAAATACCACATGTTCTCACTTNAACATTCTATTAGGTGTATTTGCCACAATTTTTTCCTCTATGCTCCTGTTGATAGACATTTAGACTGTTTCCAGGTTTTTGCCATTGTGATAATTGCTGCTATAAACAAGTCTTTTCCATCTTTCCTGTTTGTATTAGTCTGTTACTGTTGCTTGTAACAAAATACATGAAACTGGGTGATTTATAAAGAAAACAAAGTTTATTGCTTGCAGTTTCCGAGGCTGGGGGGTGGCGACAGTGACCCAGGGGTCTCACATTGCAAGATGGTGGAAGCAGAGAGAGCAGATAGCAGAGAGAGTAACCTCCTCATTCATTCTCTTTTTAAAGCCCTCAGAGCCACCACGCCCCGACCACCATTATTAATCCATTCACTATGGCATGGTCCTACAATCCAATCACCCCTTCAAAGCTCCACCTGTCAAATTACTGTAATAGGGTTTCCCACACTCTTAGCAGTCACAGTGGGGCTAAGTTTCTAATACATAAAACTTGAGGGACACAGTTCATGCTTCAAAGAGTTTTGGGGGGGACATAATTCAATCCACTACACTGTTGTATAAGAGTTTTTCTTGGGCCTTTGCTATGAGTGAAGTCAATGGGCCATAGTTTATTTAAACATTACACTGTAGTAGGTAATGCTAAATCATTTCCCTNTCAGGCACAGAAAGAGAAATACCACATGTTCTCACTTATTTGTGGGAACTAAAAATAAATAGACACGCAAACAAATCAAGAGTGGGGGGGAAGAAGACAGAATAACCACAAAAATCATTTTAAACTTTTTCCTGGAGACGTCCTCCTGGGGGTCTTTGTCATTTTTCCTGGAGACGTCCTCCTGGGGGTCTTTGTCACCCTGCTCTAACCTCGTGTGCTGTTCTCTGCGCTTACTGCTCAGGGAAGAATGGGAGGTTGCGTGGTTTATGGGGTTCTCACTTCTTCATGTATGGCCATTCAGCTAATATTCCTGTTTTTAGCCCTACTGTCACTTGCGTTGTCACAAGTACCTGCTGTTTCCAGTATCTGAGGATTTTCCAGATTTGAGGACTTGCAAACCAGGCTGCTTCTGAGCTTCTCCACTGCCAGGCTTAGTGAGAGTTTTCTCTCTACTAAATCATTTTCCACTCAAACATCCACATTTCTGCCTCCAGAATAGTATTCCTAAGCCTTCTCTCCCTTTCTCTTGCAAGTTTGATTTTAAAAATTCTCAAAAAAGAAAAAAATCTCATTGTTGCCTTTCCTTGCAATTTGAGGGGGGTAGTTCTGTTAAATAGGTGTGACCAATCCAAAATGCTTAACCTGAAGAACCAGCATTGTCTATTTAGGATAATTATTGCTGTTATGTAGAAAAGTCACTACCTCTTTTTTCAATCCTTCTGTGTCTTCCTGCTTTACCGAAGAAACTAACATCATATCCCATTTCCCAGTTGACTTTTTTTTATTTTAGAATATATCCATATAAATATAATTGTTGCAAAATTATCAGGTGGTATAAAATAGCATTGTAGAGAGTAAATGCTATCACATACCCATAAAGAATATGACAACATTTTTCAGATCAAATTCTCCTGAACTTTCATATCTTTTAGACCTGAGATGTTTTCTTTTTTTTCTAGAATCTGGTCCTTCAGGTCAACTATTGACAGGAGACTTTGCTGCCGGTTCCTCCTCAGTTAAACATGTACCCACTTGAAACCTAAGCACACCAAGGACTTTTTGGTATAAAGAATGACAGTTTACAAGGAGACAGTTCATAGTAGCTCATTAGAAAGATCGCTTAAAGTACTCATAATCTAGTAAATAGGTATGTGTGTTCTAAATTGTAAAGCAGTATATTATCCATAAATGAGTTCTATAAGAGGTGAGGTGGAAAGTTAAAATTATAGGATCCTCTAAGATTTTGTGTCTCTTTTCAGTTCACATAAGTATTTTCACATAGGTTGTTTTCTTCAATCGTCATTACAAATCTGTTGTGTAGAATTAATGTCATGTATGACAGACATTTATTGTGAGGATTAAATAATTCTTTATGAAAGCACTTATACTGATTGTCATCTAAAAAAACATTCATGAAACACTAATAATCATTACTATTTTATTTTTTATTTAAAGTAATACCATTTATTGTACTTCAGGTGCAGAGAATTAGATGAGTCATAATTCTTTGTGTGTTACACACTCTCAGTATAATTCCATGCTTGGCCTGCTTTTATTTAGTTAGTTATTTAGTTAGTTTTTTTTTTTAGTTAAAGATGTTCATTTTTTTATTACTTTATTTTATTTTATCAGTGGATTAAAGAATTAAATATACACCCTGAGACAATAAAACTCCTTAAAGAAAACTTAATGGGGAACACTCCAGAAAGTAGGATTGGGTACAGACTTCATGAATACGGCCCCAAAAGCACAGGCAACCAAAGGAGAAATAAACATATGGGATTATATCAAACTAAAAAGGCACAGCAAAAGAAACAATTAACAGAGTTAAAAGACAACCAACAGAATAGGAGAAAATATTTGCAAAATATATATCTGACATAGTTAGGCTTGTGTTCTTAAAATTATTAATAATAGCTATCATTGAAAAAAGCTAGGACATTAATAATAACATACAACTACAGATAGATGTACAGATAGCTGCTCCTACCAACTCACATTCTGTCCTCCCTCCACTGGAGGTGACCATCACCCTGTCCCCTTCAGCACCTTGGTTCCTTTTCTCGTGCTGTATGTAATCTTCATTGGGGCTCTATTTTTTCACTTTATTATCAAGCTTTATCCTTATCTTTGTGTACTGCTGTTTTTTGGGGTTTTTTTTT
>NW_007736136.1:62904-64394 GCF_000696425.1 Galeopterus variegatus | reverse complement strand
CTAACTCCACTTAAGTTACACTCCCACCAGCAGTGATGAGATGCTTTGTATTCACATCTTGGCCAACACTAGGTGTCGTCAGTCTTTTATTTTTTTGCCAATAAAATGGAAATAACTGTATCCCCCAAATCCTGTGATCTTGATTTGCATTTCACCTATCACTTATGATGTGGAATATCTCCTCAAAATTTTCTTGTTATTAATACTAAGAGCATATAGTTTAACCATTAAAAATGTTTATGTAGATTCTTGGCACATAAATGTATAAGTGGGTTTTCTTCAATTCCTACTTTCTAAGAGTGTTATTAGGAATGAATCTTTAATTTGGTTTCATACCTTTACTGTGAGAGTTTCCTTCTAGTTTCCTACCTTGCCTGGGGTCACAACCATGCCCCTGTCCTGCTCACTGTTGTAAAACCTCAAGGGTTTATGTTAACCTGACCTGGCATGGGCTCTCCCACCTTCCACTGGTTTGTCTCCATTTGCCCTTCTGGTAGTTTCTCCTTCATGAATTTGGATCCCTACCTTACTCAGCTCTACATTCAAAAATAGTTTTATTATGTTTTACCTCATGGTTCTACGTTTATAACAGAAGGGTGCATTTTCAGATCGTCTATACCACTGATCCTCCAACTTTAATGAATAGAAATCTCCTGGGGATCTTGTTAAAAATGCAGACTAAGTATATCTGGGATAGAACCCATGTTTCTAGATTTCTAACAAATTCTCAGGGGATGCTTCTGCTGCTGATCCCTGAACCACACTTTGAGGAGCATGTTCCTACCTAGACTACCATAGCGATGGAAACAGTATTCCAAAATCATTTTTCAGATATGGGCTCTAAAAAAAGATAGTTTAAAGATTTTTCAGTCAGCTCGTTCAGGGTTGAAACTCAAATTTACTGAGCAAATTCTGGTATGCAAAAATGACATGTATTAGTCTGTTTCTGTTGCTTATAGCAACATACCAGGAACTGGATAATTTATAAGAAAACAATATTTATTGCTTACAGTTTCAGAGGCTGGAATTCCAAGGTCCAGGGAATACATCTGGTAAAGGCTTTTTTTTGGCAGGGTTTTATATTGCAAAATGGTGGAACCAGAGAGAAGAGAGAGAGCTCTATCATACACTCTGCTTTTAAAACCCTCAGAACCATGCCTCTGACCATCATTATTAATCCATTCACTTTGACATGGTCGTACAATCTAATCACCTCTTCAAGGCCCCACCTTTCAATTTTCATAATAGGATTTCCCACCCTCAACAGTTGCAGCGGGGATTAAGCCTCAATGAGGTCGGGGGGTGGGGAGCATACGGTTTGCAGCATGGCAGTTTACAAATTACAGTTTAACTTAACTGAGAAGTTTCACTCAAAACTCTTACATCTTGGGCCGGCCCCGTGGCTCACTCAGGAGAGTGTGGCACTGGTAGCGCCAAGGCTGAGGGTTCGGATCCTATATAGGGATGGCCAGTGCGCTCACTGGCTGAGC
>NW_007736136.1:61179-62218 GCF_000696425.1 Galeopterus variegatus | reverse complement strand
TATATAGGGATGGCCAGTGCGCTCACTGGCTGAGCGTGGTGCAGACCACACCGTGCCGGGGTTGCAATCCCCTTACTGGTGAAAAAGAAAAAAAAAAAAAAAGACCGCTTACATCTTGGTGTATTGGCCAGTAGTTTTTAAGTAGAAAATTAACATGAGTAAATGTGTATCGTTAGGCAGGAAATTGAAGCTTTTTGATATTTGGGTTTTTTTGTTGGCTGGCGGGTACAAGGATTGGCCTTGGTGTTATCAGCACCACACAATAACTAGCTGAGCTAACCAGCCAACTCCTGTGAATTTTTGCTGTATAAATGTCCCCCGTTGCTCTGATATCACAATTTGCCAAAATATTTTGGTACATGTTAGCTCATTTGATCCCCACGACAAATTTGGGAGGCACACGTCAGTAACACCCTGTCTCTGCCAAGGGTTTTTTGTGAGGATTAAATGGGTTGATGTTCGTAAAAGCACTTAGTTACTGCCTGACATGGAAGTAAACACTCAGGAAAGGTTACGTTTTTGTTTCTATTATTATTTACACTGTGTGCATGTATTCTGCTTTTCAGATCATAAAACTTAAACTTTGCTGGAAGTTTAAGTGATATGCATGATGCAACATACGTGATCTTAATCACAGCCCAAGAGTGGCCTAGGTTTGCTTTACTTTTTCATGTGGTTTCCTCTCTAATTTTCTATCACAAAAGTGATATTTTGTCTTCCTAATTAGGAAGTCAGTGCAAAAACAAGTAAAGGATAATTGAATAATCTCCCCTCGTAATGCTTCGTATCTGATCCCTTGACAGGATTTCCCAAAATGCTAACAGCATTTACATAAATATGTGGTTGCTTATTGTGAAGTGAGGCTTCCAGTTTTTAAACTAGGAGTGTCTTTAATTTTACCAGGTTCACAGTTCTGTTTCAGTGAAATTCCTGTCAATTTCGGAGCCAATCCCAGGTTTTAAAAATAATATATTGTTAACAGTGCCATTTAGAAACTGACATGACAAATGTTCATTTCTTTTCTATTGTGTTATGTTTC
>NW_007736136.1:60181-61169 GCF_000696425.1 Galeopterus variegatus | reverse complement strand
ACAAATGTTCATTTCTTTTCTATTGTGTTATGTTTCTTTAATAATCAAACCCTTTTATTTTTAAGATTATAGGCAACAGCATTTCTCAGATTATCAAACCAAACAAAAAGGTCACATTTGCTATGATATCAGATTTGCTTCAAAGTAGTCCAATGGTAGGGGCAAGGGAAAGGCAGTAGATGGGGTATAAAAGAAATGCTTCGCCGTGAGTTGATAATCATTACAGCTGGGTGCTGGGTAAACTCTACTTTCACTTATGTGTGAAATTGTCCATATTAACAAATGAAAACACGTAGATTGGCTTCTGTGTTTCGCTTTCTAAAAATATGTCACTTTGGAGTTTTTAACAAACGAAACTGTAAATGAGTTTGAGAAAAACTAACATCTTTCCAATAGCCTGTCTTCCATCCACAATGAAGGGTCTACGCGCTGATATTCAAGCCTTCTTTGACACCTTCAGAAAAGGTTTTCTTCGCATATGACTAGAATAACTCTTGACCATTTTATTTCTAGATATTTTATCTTTATCCTTGCTGTTGTCAATTGATTATTTTCCAACTAATTGATACTGGTATAGATTTTTGCATATTTTTACTATCTTAATACTTACCAGATATTTATAGGTATGTAATCCTAATAGCTGTGTATTTTGTAAAACATTAAAACAAAGATTAAAAATGCTTCACCATTCGAATTGATTAGTGACATACACTGCCAAATAGAACAAATCAGATAGAACATTTTTTAAAATGTATGCCCCCTACCTGGCCCCCTACCCGGCCACTCCATCTTATAGACTAGGGACATTTACCTGTACTATAGGGTCAGTCAGAGATGCAATAACAGCCGCATGAAAGTCAAACTCAGTAGTGACCTTTGTATATGAAAATAATGATTTATGATTGGAGAATGAAAAAAGGTAGGTAAACTTAGCTAGCGGGCAGATTTACTCATAGAATCAAAATTCTGGTATGTAAGCTTATATATT
>NW_007736136.1:59000-59715 GCF_000696425.1 Galeopterus variegatus | reverse complement strand
GCCCTACAAAAATATTTTTACTTAACGTTGCTTCACTTGAGCCTCAAGAGAAATCTTTTGAGAGAGAAGGAATAAGAACATCTATTTGTAGGATCATAGTGATGCCCAATAAAATATATCACAGGAAATCATTTAGCAAAATGCCTGATAGTACTCAATATATATTTATTTTTGTTGTTATTGTTATTAATATTAATGCTAATATTATGCCTTATCATATCCTTGTGAAATGTGGGGGAAATTCAGATTTCAGAATGTTTAGTGATTTGTGCAAGACAGAGTATGTGTACAGCCCCAATTAAAATTATTTCTATTTCACTGTCTTTATTAGTATTTTAAAATATCAAAGATGAATTTACAAAATTTCTAATTTTCCTTCATTCCTCTTTATTCTTACTTCCTTCCTAATCGGTAGCAAATGCCTGACATACCACTTTCTATGTACAGTGAAATATATAAATGAATGAACACATATATGACAGAGTTGGTGGTTTTCATTTGTTTAAAATTGGAATAATTTTATTGTCATTTCTTATATCCTTTCCTGAAGTTTTCTTAAAAACAGTCAAAAATCGGGGCTGGCCCGGTGGCGCACTGCTACTTGGGAGTGTGGCAGCGCTCCCACCGAGGGTTCGGATCCCACATACAGACCGGCGGCCGCTCACTGGCTGAACGAGGTGCGGGCGCGACACCGAGGGTTGCGATCCCGTTGCCG
>NW_007736136.1:56756-57296 GCF_000696425.1 Galeopterus variegatus | reverse complement strand
ACGTGTAGAGCAGGCTGGCAGACTGGAGACCCAGGGAAGAGTTGATGCAGTCTTGAGTACAGAATCTGAAGGGCAGGCCAAGCAGGCTGGAAACTCAGGCAAGGTGTTTATTTTACAGTCTTAAGGCAGAATTGCTTCTTTTTTCAGGAAAACTGCAGTCTTTGCTCTTCAGACCTTCACCTGATTGGATGAGGCCCACTGCATTATGGAGGGTAATCTGCATTATTCAAAATCTACTGATATAAATGTTAATCACATCTATAAAATACCTTCACAGCAACATCTAGCCTGGTGTTTGTCCAAACAGCTGTGTACCATAGCCTAGTCAAGTTGACATAAAATTAAGCATTGCCTTTAATAAGAATGGATTGCTCGAGACAATTACACCGTGATTAAGGTAGGTAAAGAGGTGTTGAATGAAAATTCAGCATACTTGTTCTAAGGAACTGTGTTTTGTTACTCATGGAACAGAATTTGTCATAATAAAACAGATTATGTTTTATCATTATTTTCAGGTCACAAAAATATTTCCCATTTTGT
>NW_007736136.1:54238-55193 GCF_000696425.1 Galeopterus variegatus | reverse complement strand
TTTGGATGTGGCTTGTTTCTAGGAAAATGCAATCATACTATGTGGATTTCTCCAAAACCTTCACTTCTCACTTAATTATATATAATTGCTCTGTCAATTTGTTTTCCAGGGTTTTATGTTCTAAAATTCAGAACTTCCACAAAACAGAATGCATTTGTGAAGTGATAATTTAAATTTTTTAATTTTCTAAATGCTGAACCTCCCCAACATCATTTGAGCTGTTTGTGTCTGTGACTTGGAATCAATCATGTATTTACTATTAAATCTTTAAAAAAACTTTTAGTGTCTGTTATAAGAAATATCCCTCATTGCTTTTCTTAATTAAGGTATTCATTAAATACTGAAGTTCATGTATACTTCCACATGAATTTTAATATCGGCTTGCTTTGGTGTTCTAACAAATGCCATATTCGTATTTAACATAACTAACAACCTTTAAGGAGCATTTCTACACAGCATCAAGAGAGTTTAGGTACACAGTTAAGCTTTTTGTTTTGATATCTCTGTAAAAAACATAATCCATTTTGAGTTTAGTTTGGTATATGGCAAGAGAAACAAGTCTTTAGCTTTATTCTTTCACACATGGATGTCCAAGTCTTTTCCCTATTTTGTGTTCTTGATGCTTTATCAAAGACCACATGGCTGTAGGTATACGGGCTGATGTCTGGGTTCTCTATTCTGCTGCATAGGTCCTTGTGTCTGTTTTTATGCCAGTACCATTCTGTTTTGGTTACTATAGCTTTGTAGTATAGTTTGAAATCAGGTGGTCTTATGCCTCTGGCTTTCTTTATCTATTTACTTTTTGCTCAATATTGCTTTGGCTTTTCAGGGTTTTTTGCTGTTCCATATGAATCTTAGGACAGTTTTTCCATTTCTGTAAAGAATGTTATTGGTTTTTGATGGGGATTGCATTGAATCTGTAGATCACTTTGGGTAATACGGACATTTTCACAAT